>NC_061527.1:19995000-20295000 GCF_022379125.1 Scophthalmus maximus | reverse complement strand
CACCCATAATTTTCCAGTTCCTCCTTGTTGACCTGTGGGAAGCTCAAGATGCAGATCCCCACCACTGGAGTACATCTCAACAACCTGGAGTAGGATAGGGAAAAGCAAAAACACAACCCATTCACATCAAATCAATCCACCAAATAAAAATCAAATGCGTGCATATGTAACAAGCAGGGAGTCTCACTCCTCGAGGTTACCTGCAGTGGTTCACTGAATGGGTTGTGGATGTTTATTAATGGTGAGAAGCTGCTGTTTACTGGGACTCGAGCCCCGATGAAGGGCCGCAGTCTGTAGGGGTTTGGGATGCCGACCCCAAAAACCTTCAGGAAAGAGAAGGAAAGACAAGGAAATATTAGCAACACTTCTCTGGATGGCAAAAAAAAAAAAAAAAGGATTTTGAAATGAAGTCTTTATTCAAGTCTGTACCTGGTATGTAAACACTCCGTGATGTGATGTGTTAATAAATAAAGTGTTTTCTACATTCCCAACCACTCGAGCGAGAAACACCACATCAAATGACGTGTTCCCTCCTGGTGGAATTATCTGTAGAGAGAACAGATGACAGAAAAACACTTTTTAACCAAGAGCAGATAATGGCGTCTCACAGTTATCCATCAATGTGCTGACCCTGAAACAGCTCGGCTAATAACCACGGTGATCTTAAACTCGAGTCCACAACACCGGCTTTATAAAAGGTACACCGCTACGAAAACATGACAGCTACTCTCTAACTTTGGCATTTCGATGGTGACTGTGGTTTGCAAACGGTGTCCGTTCGAAGGGTTTTGCTGCAGATACAGCTCAACTCCTTCCTGCCAACTCCTAACATGAACAATCTGCACAAACATCTTGTTGATTTACAACGACTAAAAAGAGGCTAAGGTCTCTTGTCCTTGTCATGTATCTATGTTATCCACTAATGTAACAGCGCAGAACAGAACAGATGTCCTTGTGTCACTGCCGCAGCTGCAACATGTTCCGTTTAAAAAATGCAGATAGTGAAAAAAGTCAGTGTTTCGGTGAGAAACTCCCTGCTCAGCAGATAAAGGCTTGGTGGACTTGCTGATGCAAAAATATATAAAGAATATATCTTAGAATTATAAAAGGGAATCTAAACTGCAACCTGATTTATAGAGACAAGTTCAGTTGTCAGGACTTCATTTTCATAATACATATCAAACAATGTAGGTGTCAGAAATAAGGTTTCAGGTTCCTAAGTGTAATTGTTTGGGGTAAACAGGAAATAAAGACTAAAAATGGCTATCACACTTAACTAAATAAAAATAGAAAGACTACAATAGAGCTTCAACATTAATCGATTAGTAATTGACTTAATTGAATTAATGCCCCACTATTTTGTCAAAATTCTCTGATTTCAGCTTCTCAAATGTGAATATAACTAATATAATAGTTTATTTGCTCCTCTGTGACCTTAAACTTAATATATTTGGTGTGTGGGTAAAACAAAACATCGTCTGAGGGTTCTGGTAAACACGATCGACATTTTCTACCAATTTATGGACCCTAACTAATCGATTCATTGAGAAAATAATCGATAATGAAAATAATCGTTAGTTGCAGCCCTATAGACTACTTTAACCTCTGTATTGTTAGCAGACTAACCCCATTTAAAATAGCATTTCACTTCCTTGATAGAGATGATAAATTTTCTTTCACTTGCCTCTTTGTTACAAATGTTACATTCGATTGATGTTCTAATTTTACTATTATTAAATAAAGATGGTGGCTGTCCCAGGAGGTAGAGACGGTCGTCCATTAATCGGAAGGTTGGCGGTTCGATCCCTGCTTCCCCCAGTGCACATGTCAAAGTGTCGATTAACCATACATTGCCTCTGGCGGTTTTTTAAGCAGTGTATGTATGTGACAGACAGAAATAAATAGCAGTGCTGTATGAATGTGTCCACTGTTAAAGCCTTGAGTGATCGATAAGACTGAAAAAGCTCTATAGTAATAGTCCACTCAATGTTCTATTCAAGTGTCTTTTTTAGAAGAACAGCAACCAGCAATTAGCACTCGCTGCACCTCTGCAACTTAAAACTAGGCAAATCAGAGAAGTAACACCCAAAAAAAACAAAACTCTAAAGGGTCTCCCTGCAGGCATGTGCTCTAATCTACAAAGCCTTTATACAAACACATCCCATGACAGAAGACTAGAGTCCCTTGGTTGTTATCTTCAAAACCACACTAACTTCTCTGCCAATGAAGGTCTTTGTGAACGAGGCTCGTGTGTCCTTCAGTTTAATTTATTTTTACATCTAAAACATCCATTTGAAGAAAACAACACGTGCCAAATCTGATTTAGGATGTCCCCTTCAGTGTGATTTGTCCTCTGAGTGTACAATCAGACGACATTATGGCCAACTTGATGCAGGAAAAAATAAAGATAACGACACATTTATCTTAGCAAGTGCTCACTGCGAGTTTTACTCAAAAGTCTGTTCTTTAAAAATGAAGTAACAGACTGTTATTCTGAGGAATTTACTGACAGAGCATGTCGTTAAAAATTGAAACGTCCTAGTTTTACTCATATGAAAAAGAATATTGGTAAAAAAAAGAAGAAAAAAGAAAGGCCGTCTTGCATTATCACTTAAACACTTCAGAAATATGTTTTAAAAAATATATATTTTATCACTGTATAAGGGCAATGTATTGGTCTTTGCCTCACTTAGACAAGTGTATTATGTCTGCTGTTGGATGATGAAGTGACAGAACAGGCCTTTCATATAAAGGAAGTCTTCACATGCAGCATAGAAAACATGATTTATATGGTCAAATAAAGAGAAAATATATATTGGAAAAGCATCACAATACAACACATCAGGAAAACACTAAGTTCTATGTCCTTCGGCCTTCACTGCGATCAGTGCTTTAATAGGTCAAGGCCTTGGACACTATTGGACACTGGCGGCTTGTGCGTTTAAATAACAATGTTAATACTTAGTACAAATCACAGTGTGTGTGACGCCAGATGCTCGATATCACTTGATATTACAGTTGTTATCTTTTCCTCGTCTTAGTCACTGTAGAATTATGTTTCTCTTCTAACCATGTAACTCATCCGTGTGTCTCAAAAGTTGGATACTTCAGCGCCCCCGAATTCTCTGCTGCGGTATACTTGTTTGCTGTTCACACATGATGGAGGCCCCCCGGACTACTCTGGTCCACGTGAGTTTCAAGTAAAGAAAGAAAAAAAAAAAAAAAACAGATGAAAAAAGAAAACAGACGTCACCTGAAAGACAGGAGAAGGGCGAGTTGTGCGTCTTGACCAGAGGCTTGTTCACAATGAATATGTTTTTAATAATTAGTGTTTAAAATGCATAATGAAGCATGATGATATAATAACATTATCCGATTAACACACGGCCGTGTGACTTGAGATCAAGGGAACAGCTTTTTTTTTTCAAAAAGACGATCTGTATCTCCAAAGTTCTTATGGGACAAAGACCATATTCGTTATGACATGAGGCTGCACAAAAAATAATTAACAAAGGAATGTAAAAATGTTAAGTACTTACCCTATTCTGGAAAAAGGAAGCGTGAAAATGTGCTGTTGTGGCTGATATTGATATCAAACTAATTTCTTCTGAGCTAGGATTATGTAAATAAACTTTCTCCATTTTTGGCATTCCAACGGGCCTGTAAAGGAAGGGTAAACAACAATTTGAAATCATTTAGAAAGTAATTAGAAGCTAATTGTAGAGGAACCCTGCAGGATATAAGCGATTAACAGAAACATGAAAGTTGGCCTAAAGATCCAACCTGATATTGAGATTGACAGAGGATGAATGACAGAAAAACGGCCGAGAAGAAGAAGAATAAGGAAGGAAACATTTCCTCTGCAGAGCTTTTCAAATTAGAATTACAGACACAACCTTCCTGTGGGAGCCACTCAACCAGGTGACAGATTATGGACTTGAAAATCCTCTGGGTTACTATCTTCAAATTCGTCATTTGATTTATTAAAAAGGAACATGCCAGTGGTTTTGCATGTTATAGCCCATCAGCTGCTCAGACTGTACTTTGCACTGCCGCCAATCAACGTATGATGCGAAGCGCACGGCTCTGAGTCGTTTTTCCATTTCAATGTTGTATGAAAATCAACTTGCTGAGCTTTGAAACCCGGGGGAGTTTTTCTGATTTCGCCCGGCTGCAAACGTAGAATCGTGCATGATGAAATAAAACTCTGGCTGAAAAATAAAAGCAAATTCGCCAAGCCAATTTTTCATTGTGATATATGACTTCTAAATCAATTCATTAAAAACACCTGAGATATCACCTGCAGGGTTTTTGAAACATCGTGGATAAGGAGGTGTGTGTGTGTGGTTCCCCCTGGCACATTTCTTCATCTTAACATCCTGCACGGTGCATCTGAAGCCCAGCCTGTGTGTACGTGAGCTGATATTTTGACACCGCTGATCTAAACCGTGACATTGTTTCACGTGTTTTAGAGACAGGGTAAGAATTTCTCAAGGTCTCATTTTCATGTCTGCAAAACTTTCACGGCTGATAAGTGGATTGTTTATGTTCCAGCAGGACGGGGGAGGACCAGCTGAGGCAGCTGCACCCGAGCCCCTCCAAGGGCTACAGAACCATTTGCCCACTGCACCACGTGAAAGTTCTGTAGGCTGCTCTTGAAGCTGGGTCCTATACTCCACGGGTGTGCACCTACTGTCGGAGAGGAATGTGAGCTAATAAATCGGACAGAGGAAAGGTAAGGTGCTGGAGTTTGTTTGGTTTTTTTTAAAGCATTTTTTGAAGTGCATTCCATAGATGGCTATGCACATCTGTCACATCGGAGCAACTCATAGGTTTTGACTTTGTGTAGAGTCAACTGTAGCTACGATAATTGACACGGTGACTAGGCAGCCGCCTGTAAACGGTCTGTCTGGCATAGAAAGTGTTACTAATTGCACATTATGCTTTTGAACATATTCAAGAAAAAGAATCATTCATGCAAATTCATTTCAAGGATAATCTTGTCTCATAAAAAAAAGATTTGAAAATTATTTTGTTGTGTCTCAAACAATTAGAAATGTAATGGATTGACACTCACTGTTCGTGAAAGTCCAACATTGGAGGCTCAAATCGTATAGGTCGACAGTTCCCACGGTGAGGGGACGTGCTGCGAAAGACAGGAACACGTGACAGCAGCAGCAGCAGCAGACAAGGAAAAATAGAATCCATGGTTGTGTGTGTGTTTCAAAACAAATGAGAGGCTAAACACACGCATGGACACTGTCTGTGTCCCGGCCTTTTTTTTCCTTATTTTTTTTTTTTTTTACAATGCATTAAGCTGGCAACGCGACCACTCCCATCTGCGGTACACTGTTTCTATATGTAAAGTCTCTGCAAAAATCCATAGACATGAATTAAAAAAACTCTAATCAAAGAAGGAAAAATTAAACTAGACGTATCTCTTCTTGTCAACTCCAGGCAGCTGTTTCTCTCAAACAAAGGCAACAACTATTGAGCATCGGTTGCATCCGCCTGGTTGTAGAACACAGGCATAACTCACCGGACCTGTTCGACGGCAGGTGTATCTTAACAATAAACAAGGCTGTCCCTAAGAGAGGTAACTCTTCTTTGGTGGAACACAACAGTGTAATGAGAGCCTCTATTAAAGCATTCTCCTGAAAAGAGTTAATCTGCGATGCAGGTGTGGTGCATAACTGGGCTTGGAGTTATTTAATGGTTGAAAAAGCAAACGCTTTTTACTGGTTTTACTGAGACGATACTTAACTATTCGTGGATATTACAAAAGACAGGGCATGCAGGACAAAAATGCTTCATCTTCCCATTGTTTTGCACCTAAATGAATACAATGGTGCCCAAAACCATCCCCTTATACTTCACTGAAATGTAATTACTCTAACATCCCCCCAGCGTCAGACAATTAAACAAAGATCAATTTCACCTATTTACTACCAAGCCTACGTGTACAGGAGCAAA
The DNA here is from genome assembly GCF_022379125.1 of Scophthalmus maximus. Taxonomy (NCBI): domain Eukaryota; kingdom Metazoa; phylum Chordata; class Actinopteri; order Pleuronectiformes; family Scophthalmidae; genus Scophthalmus; species Scophthalmus maximus. Next base: position 20,289,027 of record NC_061527.1, on the reverse strand, counting down.
CAATGGTGTAGCTCGCTACAGACGGGATGGATTTCTATCCCCAGAGGCGCGGCACACCGAATCCCCGACTGTGCGATAATCTGTCATCTAGAGGCTGTCGTCCCGTCTCCCATTAATATCACAACTACTGACAAAATTCTCGTGGGATTAAGGACCGGGATTGGATGCTGGCTGTGAATTCTATGTGGCCCTTTCGCTCGCCGCTGAATGTCAGCGTGTAATTGGAGCGACCAAGGAGATCATGGGGGGGGGACATTGCATGTGTCAGGGTAACATTTATATGACCAGTACATAAAAAAATTTTAAAAAGTGATTGTGGGAGTGACTAGTATGTTGAAAACCTTTTTCGTATAAGAGGAGCATACTCATACAGAGGAGATAATAATTAGCAACAGAAGGAATTCCAAACGCTACACACACAAAAAGGGGAAATTCAACAGTTACAAAGCCGAACAGCAAAATACCTCCCGGCTAACTGAAGGCAACGATAACCCTGGGAAAGATAATGCTTTTAGAACTTACTGTATAAATAGTAAAGACACGCTGTACGTTGTGCCCCAAGCATCGCATCACGCATCACACATCACACACACACGAAAAGTTAAGGACGGGGGACTAAAGTTAAGACTTACACTTATCTTTGTGTCAGCACTCGAGGCATTTGACCTGACTGTGAGGCAATGTGACCTTAATGTAACCATGGACAGTACGAGAGGTGGGGCAGTGAAAACACAAACGTCTGACTGTCTGCTCCTCCCACGATCGACAGTGTGAGTTCATGCTCTCAGACTGCAGCTAGCCTAAACCTTCTCCACCCAATTCCAGGGAGTTGTGGCCTCCGTCCTGTCACAACTCCCTGGAACTGGGAGTGTCACCTGTGTTTTGTCGGTCACAAAACCGGGTGACACACCGAGCTGTATCCCCGACGTCTGACATCACACGAAAACCGTTCTTCCTCTAAAGGACTTGATGCTTTGTGACTCATGTGTAACTAAGCATGGTTTCAATGTGTTGTCGGGCAGCTCGCGACTGTGATGCTCAAGCTCTTTTATTTTAAAGCGTTGACTGATTCCAATTCTGGTTTGTTAGACTTCACAAAATAACCCTTTTGTTACACCTTTTGTCCGTATGATCATGGTGACTGATAATGAATGGTTTCTTTGTGTGGGTAAAGTTGGGAGAGTGTGTTTGCTACTATTGTTTTGCCCTGTCAGCTGAGGTCAACAACTCCTCAGGTTATACTTACACGTTCATCTGCATAATTTGCATTACAGCGTGACTTAGCAATGACACTCAATTCAGCTACAGCACAGATGCACAAAGTAGAAGATGGACCAACAGCACCTGCCTACCCTCACTAGTACAGTGGCATTTAATGACAAAAGTCTATCTTGCCATAAAAGAGAGGAGGATATTACTAAAGGGAAAAATGTAAACGTACCTTTGTTGATGATATAAACTAAAATCGATGTCAGATTCTGCCTGCAAAACAACAGAGACGTGACTGAGGGGGTCGTCAAATTGCAATTTGTAAAACTTATTTCAACACTTTTGTCGCCAGGGTGAAAAGCCGCACTAGCTTTTACAGGCGACAAAAATGAGACGAAGTAATGACTTACCTGTAAAAGACTTCCCTCACCGAAATGCAGAACTTCTAGAATTGTGTCTGACTGAATGAATGCTGTAAAAAAATAAAAATAACAAGAAGACCGTGTCAGTATCTCAACCACTATCACTATCAACAAAAAAGGACAACAATCTGTTGATCACTTGAGTGTTGCACATTTCACAGGACAAGCTCATGAAGCCCAAACACATGAGATAACACAAAAATGATGCGGTGACATTTTGAGCTGTTGATTACATTTAAACTGTCTGTTTTCGCATGGCAGAGCACCATGCCTGGAAAGGGCAGAGACGGGTTTTACATGATACTGTGTCAGAATTTGGATGGATAGTAGCAGCCGAAAAAAAAGTGTGGTTGATTTCTGGGACATGTTATAGCCAGAAATAATTTAAAAAGTGATCTCTGCTGGCAACTCCTCCCCCTCCAAATCTTGAAAGCAAAAGTCACGCGCCAGCAGTCATCATATCTTCAAGGACCACAAAGTGATATACTGGTGAAGATAACTGTCGATGCTTGAACTTTAATCTCTTGTACTTTCAGAGCAGACTTGAGACACGAGAGCTGCGCCACTTGGTGTGGAAGTTCAGATGTCTAACCCCCCGTCACACTAAGAACAAACTTGTCATCTTCCGCTGTGGACCCATAATATACGCGTCTATTTCCGGACATCCTATGTCACACAGTCCACCAGGGCTTCTTGTGTAAAGGGCTTGGCTCAAATTTGTCTGAGAGAAAAGGAGGAACCCAAGGCGGTGCAACCTTAAATACTTGAGCCGTGTGAAAAAGACAGTAAAGCCTCAGTAATAACATTATCATCACCAGGATTTACGGGCCGGATGTTTCTCCTATTGAGTGTCATGTGACTCACTCAAAGTATGAATCTATAAGCTCAGGGAGCCTTAAACTTGACCCCGCTGCTCAGCGTTTAGTACGAGAAGCTTTTCACCTGACACCAGCCACTGCTTGATTTGCCAGTTCAAACTTTCCAGATCATGTTCACAGCACACTTTGCTTTCTTAACAATTCAGATTAATAAAGCCAGAGCGGCGCCAGGTCATCAAATTTCTTGCTGCGACAAGTCACAGTTTTGGTTCCCTTTTGGGTTTCACTTCTGTTATTTGACAGGTACAACAAACGCAGAACGCATTTGAAATTTGGTAAGTTGTTCCATGTGACGGGCATCTCTTTTTTCCTCTCCCAGGAACATGATGGTACAGAATATCTTTCCTGCTGTGCCACGGTGAAACAGACAAGACACAATCGGACTAGATACACTCATAAGCGCCACAGGCAAGTCGACGCAAAGCGAAAACTGTACTTTTCCATCCCTTTGAATTATTACTTTCGTTATTCCGCATCGGACTTGGAATCCGCTCTATACTGTAGAAGACAAAAATAAACAGACTGCATTGAGGGCGGACGTGAAAACCACAAGAGAAGCATCGCAAACAAGCAAGACGTGCTCACGCCTTGCAGATTCATCTGACTAGTGTGCAGATTCACTTAAAATGAAAACACTGTGCAGTCGTGTACAAACACAATTCACAACAAACATTCAAAATGCCTTGAAGGAAATACAGTCCTTGCTGTCTTCGTTGGGCCTGTTCATCACAGCAGCTGGCAACAGAAAGAGCAATTGCCAAACTGAAAAGGAAACATTGAGTTTGGTCATTTGCGGTGATCTGAAGAGAGGGATGACGTGGTGACGACTGACTCTCACTGATCTCGTGTTGTCGTTGGCAGAGGCGCCAAGAGAAAAGAAAAAAGGTCTCGGGCACCGGTGGACTCGACGTCTGGGCACCAGAGACACGTTGACAAAGTTGTCGCGGCAGGTCTCGGACGTGGACCGCGGCTGTCCGCCCGCAACACCGCTCGGACTCGTCGCCGTGGCCCTGACGCCACCGGCGGGTCTGACAGCTGGGACACTTGAACGGTCCGACGGGGGACGGACATCATAACGAGCCGAGCTGGAGGAAACCCGAGGGGTCAAATCACCAAAAACACGCTCGGCCACGTTGACAAGGTAACGGCCAGCTGATCGCCCCGAGCGCCTCCGACGACGACGACGACGAGGGGGTCCGCCCGCGGCCGTGTGGTCAACGGCGTCGCCGCCTGACGCCTCGCGGGGACGACCGCGCGGCGGCTGTGCCGCACGCTAACGTCGCTGCTAGCTAGCCGTCATGCTAAAGCTGCCCCCCCCCCCCCCCGTCTCAGCCCCGGCGCTCGTCGCTGCGTCCGCCGGGCAGAGTGTTAGCCCAACTTAGCCATATAAGGACGGGGGTTAAAATGACATGACAACAAGCTGCGGACGGAGCAGCTAGCGTTTAAAGGCCCCACACACACACACACACACACACACACACAGCACTTTCATTCTGAACTGTGCTCGGGAATTCAAAGGTCGGCCCACTCGGGCCGTGGACGGAACCCCCTTCAACATCAAAGAAAGACAAAGTACAGCTCGACCGGACTTGAAGTGTCCGCTGTGATGAAGTCGGCCCGTGGAGGTACAACAAACCGTCCGCCGACACTTGGGCAGGAAGAAGAAGAAGTAGAAGAAGAAGAAGAAGAAATGCCTGCGGAAGTTAGCGCGAGCTAGCGCCCGACGCCGCCAGCTAAGTTCACAAACCTTGTTTGTTCGCCCGCGTCGCGTGAATAAAAGCAATAAATAACATCCTCAGCAGTCCGAGGCACGGCGCTCTTGTCCCGGCGCGCGACTGGCGACAACCCGGGGCTCGCTCTCGACTCGCCATGCTGCGAAAAGAATCTTCCCCCGTTACGACGACAACAACGACCGAGCGACCGTGAGGACATGCCCGTGTAAACCTCCGCTGACTCTGTCAATCATCGTTGCGAGGGGAGGGAGGAGGGGAGGGGGGGAAGAAAAGGAGCTGAGCCGCAGCGAGCGACGGCAGCTAACTACTGAGCAGGAGGCTGGCCCGCTGCTGCTCCTTCTGACGCTTCTTCTTCGCGGGATTTTTTTTTTTTGTGGCGGCTGGCAAACAACAAATTGGCGCATTAGCGCCACCAACTGGTGCGGAGTGTGGCTCAGCGTCTCTATAATTGACTAAAACTAAACCGAAGAAAAACGAAGAAAAAGGAATAATAAACAAACAAACAAAAAACAACAATAATAAAAAAAAATAATAAATTAAAAAACGCATACCTTTTCAATTGCATCAGTCCTCTCAGGTCATCAGGCTGAGGTCTACTTAGCTGTACCCAGGATTAGATCCAGGTCCGGTTAGGAGGGGCCTTTAGTAATTGTGGTCCTTCTCTCTGGAACAGGCTGCCTGATGAGTCCATCATAACTCTGTCATATTTCAAAAGCAAACTCAAAACACTCTTATTTTTCTCAGGCATTTGTTTAATTAAAGTGTGTGTGTGTGTGTGTGTGTGTGTGTGTGTGTATGTGTGTGTCTGCGTGTGTATTGTCGCACTTTTTTGTTTTTTGCTTGTTTTTGTTGATTGTCTTGTTGTGTTGATGCTTGTACTGTATTCTTATTTCTATTCATGATTTGTTTTAATGTGTTTTAAATGTAAAGCACTTTGGGGTTACTTGTAATGAAAGGTGCTATATAAATAAAATTGACATTGACATTTGTTTTGTATAATATACTGAAATATTATTATTATTATTGTGTTCTTTTGTAGTATATCTACTAGAATAAACTACTTTTTATCTTTCAGAGGTTTTGAATCATATGCCTTCTTTCTTGCTCATATTTTGACAGTGCATCATAACGTGCTCTATTGTTTCTTCCCTCTGCTTCTTCTTCCTCTTCCCCTCCCAGTGTGAGGCGGCACACCACCGTGTGCTGCAGCCTGCTGACTCTTCTGCTGGGCATATAAGGCTAAAGATCAATGGTTATTCCGCTTGTTTTGTATAAAACGTTCCCCACTTCATATTGGCGTGTTGGTCGTTTAAAGGTGAGATATTGTGCTCATATTCAGGTTCATACTTTTAATTTTGGGTTACCACTTGAAAAGGTTTACGTGCTCTAATGTTCAGAAAAAGACATCAGTGTCCTCATACTGCCCGCTACTGCTCCTCTTTTCGGAAAAGCAGTTTCAACATTCTTCCTGCGAGGTCTTCTCAAACATCTTAACCACAGGCTCTTTCATGCCGCTATAGTGCCCAGATGACCTGTTTGAGTCATTCAACAATATCTGCCATCCATAATACTCCTGTCAATTTCAGAATCAAAAGGTCAAACCCTTTTCCCCATGGTTAAATGAATATACTCAAAGAGAGAATGCTGAATGTAAAGGCTAATAAGATACAAGTCTACCTTGACATCCTAAAAAGACACATGGTCCGCCCTCAGGTCGCCCTTAAGGATGCTAGATCAGCATACTTCACATCACCAAAAAGGTGGAGTACATTAAGTCTCAGATTGTTCCATAATCTCAGATTGTATCCTGTGTTCCCCCCGCCACATTTGATCAATTACTCCGTCTTCATTTAAACGTGCAACTGTACAACCCTAAAAAGAAAGTATATTGACACCAATTACCTATTTTTCGAAAATCTGCTTCTTATCTAAAGTGTTGGAGATAGTCATTGCTTCTTAGCTGAGTTCATTTATGAGGGGCAACAATATTTTTGTTAACTTTCAGTCAGGTTTCGGGGTCTTAGTCCTGAGACAGCCTTGATTGAGATAACAATTGACCTACTTCTTGCTGATAGATAATGATGAGAGCTCCATTCTCGCTCAGCGAGACCTGAGAGCAGGCTTTGACAGGTTGGGAGGGTGGGAAATGTCTCATGTGCCCCTCATTTCTTTCACTTTCTCTTTCCCCCCCACCAGCTCCCTTATTATATGTAACTTCTTGCTGTTGAATCATGGTCAGTCTAGTTCATACATGCAGAAGTAAAAAATGGGTTAAAGTAAATTTTGACTGTCTGGTCTCCCTGGACTCTGTGTCAAGAAACCTGAAATATCCATGATTATTGTTTCCCTACTGATGAGAAATGAATGCATCCATTACACTACACATTGCGAGGCCATGGCTCAGGAGTTAAAGTGGGTTGTCCACTAACCTGAAGGTCAATATTTCGAGTGTCCTTGGGAAAGACATTTAACCCTAAATTGTCCCTGAAGGCCCTGCCAGCAGTGTTGGTATGAATGATTCATGAAAAAAAAAAGCGCTTGGGTGGTTGATAAGACTAGAATATTCAACATAAATACAATCCATTTACACTGGCAGGGCCTACTATTTGTCCGGCCTGTGGTATACATTTTTTTTGCTGGTGAAAAATAAGTAAGTAAATTTGTTCAAGTACAACATACAAATATGAGGTACTTCTACTCCATGACATTTTAAACGGTAAATATAAAAAAAATTCAAAATGGGTGTATTTTTATGCCAATTTACTTCCATACTTTGGCTTGTAAAACTTAACTTAATAGTGATGTCATAATTACATAATTCCTACCATACTGTATGATCATGGATCATTTTTGATCTATGTAAGCTTCAGGTTGTGTCTGTAGTCTAGTATTTTTGAACAATGCGTGATGTACCAGTGTTCTGGTCAAACAAGTATATTTTGGAGGTGAGATTAATTGTTTAGCTAACAGCCAGTGAGTGACCTGACGGATGAAGCCCCAGGATGCTGGAGACCGTGTATTCCTTCCCAGAGACCTGAGAGAATTGGTCAAAACCTCTTTTTACTAACTTAAGGCAGCACATATTATTTAACAGCATTTACAGAAAAGTTCACATTGAAGTTTCAGTGAACCAAGCATCCATCAAACCATCAACCCTTGCCCTGGGGCAAGATGTTCATTTTTACGTTTTTTTGCGTATTACTGCCTGGAGGCTCTGATGCAAGCGGTGCTCTACTCATGAATACAATGAGCAGTTGGAGCAGTTCAAAGATTTAAGGTCAGTCAGTATGAAGACCCGTCGGAAGGAGTGTGTGCACGGCCGCAGCGGGACCGGCTGAATGTTTGAGTGATAGGCAGAACCCACAAAACCAGCTGCGGCGGTTTGTCTTCTTTTTCTGCCCGCAAGCTCTGCTGTCATGACACTAACTGAAGAGCACATGAATAACTGCATTAGTACACATTACTCCTCCGCTGACACATCAGCATGTTACACGAGTATTGTTGAAATTAATTTGAGACTTCCTGCCAACAGGCCCCACCACTTTTATCCAAGTGGTGCCATTTGTCATTTAACGCAGCACTCTTTGTACCGTAGCTCTTAAAGTGTAGTTTAACGTAGAGGATATACAGCTCATTGGATTTGAATGATAAAAGACTTTATGGCTATTACCTAAAAAAAACCCACCACTGCTATATTTGAATAAGCATTCCAGAATCATTCTTAAGTAGCTGGCCTCATTATTAACATTTTGGAGTTGTCACATATGATAAACAACCACATTGGCTTGTTGTTCCAGTTCCCGGGCTATTGTTATGCTATAATGCACACTGGGTCAGTGGCACACCAACATAAAATCAAGCCATTGTCATTGTTATTCATCCTGCTGTGTTAGATCCAAATGTCTGCTGTTAAAAAAGGTCAGTTGATCATCATTAAACCACCTCAGGACACAGTGGGTGTAATTCCCTCAGCTTCCTGCAGAGGGCAGAGGTGTAATAATGTGCAGCCATTACTGAAGCCACTTTTTCAAAGCTCTTCATACAGTCTGCATCTACCAACATGCATCTGGGCCAAACAGTTGTTCTCACCTGCAAAACTTTAAATCACCAAGACAATTCATACACGTCCCAAAATAAACTTGTTCGACCAAAACACTGGCAACCATCCTCACTCAGAAAGCAAACACCGTGAGTCACAACACACCGACTTAAAAACGCTAACAACAGGGCGCATCACATGAATGATGAACTTTAATTCCTGAAGTTTTAATGATTTTTCCGTACAAATTACTTTTACATCAAGGAATAAAGAAAACACACATTTTTACTTTACTGACTGTACTAAAGTATATTTAAAAAGAATGAATCAGAAATTGAAAGAAAAAAAACCAAGCAACAAGCCATGGCTCAACGCCACTGTGAGGGAGTTACTGCGAGAGCCTTCAGGTCGGGGGATAAGCAGGCCTACACGTCCGCAGAAGGATTCTGGATGCCAGGCGCGAGTACAAACAGCGTATTGAAGGACATTTCAACAACAATACCGACTCCTGTGGCCTGTTGAAGCGGCATCAAGGCACTGACAGACTACGGGACTAACAATCCCTCGTCTTGTGACGATGCCAACACTGCCATGGTGATCTGAAACCGGTTCTTGGCCCGCTTTGACACCCAGAGGGAGGAGATGGCTCCGCTCTTTACCTTCTGTTGACAATGAGAACGCACCGGTCCTTGAAACAGGTGAGGGCCGTCCGGAGGGTGCGCTCGGGCGGGTACTGAAGGCATGTGCTGACCTGCTCACGGGACTGGGGACCAACATATTCAACCTGTCACTACAACAAGCTGCTGTCCCAACATGCCTCAAAGCACCTCTGACTGCTCCAGTGCCCAAGAAAACAACTGTCAACGTGTGTCCTAAATGATAACCGTCCTGTAGCACTGACACCAATAGTCATGAAGCGCTTCGAGAGACTAGTGCTCTCACGCATCGAGACTGTGATCCCACCTGACCTGGACAGGCAGAGATTTGCCCACAGAACCGACCGCTCTACGGAGGACGCAATCACAACAGCCCTCCACCTCGCTCTGACACACCTGGAGAAACCCAAACACCTACTGTATGTGAGGATGTTATTTGTAGACTCCGGTTCTGCATTTACTACAGTCATCCCCCACGAGCTGGTCACAACACTGAGCATTCTGTGGCCTTGGTTCCTCCTTGTGCTCGTGGGTTAATGGACTTCCTTACGGACCGACCACAGCAAGTCAGAGTGGGTACGAATCCTGCCTCCACCCTCATCCTCAGCACTGGTACCCCACGGGGCTGTGTTCTGAGTCCAACGCTCTTCGCACTGTTCACAAACGACTGCAGCCCCCCATCCGCTCCTCAAATTCTATAGTCAATCCACTGGCAGACGACACCACCGCAGTGGGCCTGATTTCTGAAGGGGCTGGAGGTGGACCATCTCACGCAGCGGTGCAGGGACAACGACATGGTCCTCAACACCTCCCAAAACTTAGGAGATGATGATCGACTTCAGGAGAAACACTCCGCCCTCCACATACTTGGGGAGGAAAGTAGAGGGGGGTGGAAAACCCCAGGTTCCTGGGAGTCACACTGTCAAACCAGCTGACGTGGACCGTCAACACCTCACAGCAACTTTCCGGGCCAAGCTTACCAAGGGGAAATGCTGCACAATAGAATCCATCCGGACTAACAGCGCCACCGTGTGGTACGGTACACTGCGCGGCCGCCATCGTGTGGTGAGGGCGGCTCAGGTCATCGTCGGGTTGGAGCACCCTGGGCAGGGCACCGTTAATCACGACAGGCTCACAAAGAAAGCACACAACACCTACACAGACATGACGCATCCCGGCCACTCCCTGTTTGAAACACTGCCCTCTGGCAGAAGGTTCGGGACAATCGAGGCCAAGACTTCAGAACAGTCTTCCCCCCGTTTGTCATTCGAAAACATTCAAAGATTTTTCTACATATTTCAATATGGTTTCTGCAGAAATGCACGACATTTTCCACCATTCAGCTCTTTTGAAGGAGTTTTGCAGTTGGTGGAGTGTGAAGGAAAAAAGAATTGATGTATTTTGGAAATGTGGTCATGTGTATGTACTTCGTGTGGAAGCAAACGAAAGAGGATCAACAGCTTGGTCCAAAGGGACTTCTGTTTGAGGAGTTTTGACAATATGAGTTCAGTTTTGACCAGGGCATGTTAGCAATTGAAAAAAACAAACTGTATTGACTGTCATCAGTATGAGAGTGGTAAAAAGCTCTCCAAAGCAAGGGAAATTAATCAACTCCATCATATCATGGAAGTAGAATTAAATTTGACAGCAATTTAGAAAAAGGTCCATGTATTTGCCCTGATTTGCACAAAACACTGAAGGATTTTGCACACAAACACTTTTTTTTTTTTTTAGGAATTCTTACCTTATCACAGAAACACAAGTGATACTAATAACATGAACAAATGTCCCATTACATTCAAGTGACCCGATAAGTCATAATAGTGTGACAGTGAGCCAGTGTGTGCAACATCCCCCTGGAACTGAAACAGATAATTCACAAAAAGATGATAACGACAAAAATGTCTTTCATTTCTTTGTGAGTGTGCGGTTTCCTGTGACCTTGATTAACTGCGAGCTCAGTCGTCCATTCTGCGTCCGAGGCCCTCGGTTCATTCTTTGCTGTGTTTCCCAACAGAACAGCCTCACGTGGAGCCGCGGAATAAATCTGAATGAAGCCTGAGCGAGGATGCTCAACGGACGAGCCCAATCAGCCAATCACTCGTTGCCAAAACCATGTACTTCACTTGTGATTGTAAAGGAGAGTTTTTTACGTACGAGCGCGCGCACGTGAACGCGCACACGCACACACACACACACACACACACACACACTTAGGCACACACACTGGGCTTAACAGCCCAGCTACAATGACTGCACTATCAGAAGATCATGGAACAAAAACACACAAAAGAAATAGACTAGAGTTTAATTTCCTCATACCTGGTAATGTTGTGGTTTTGTGTTGGTTGTTATAGCAACCCTTCATGAGTGTTTGCCAGGGAATTAATCATCCTCGCGGTCTGGAATAAAACAATGACAAGGTACAACCAATCATCCTCGGCATCTGATGAGCAGGGTACATCTCATCAGCACAAGAGGACTCGCAGCGCTGCCGCGGCCACTCAAACTGACTCTGGCTGCCAAGACACACTCAAGGGCCCACTTACTGTGCAGCGTGTGCTTTGTCTTCATCTTACAGACACCGAAACGTCTTTGAATCGTATAGTTTTTCTTGTGTAGGTTAATAGATCTATATGCTATGCGTTGGACTCGACGCACATTTGCCAAGAAAAAGCATTTGCACCATAGGAACCCTCGCTCCTCTGCATCTGCCAGGAGCAATCTGCACAGCAACAGAGGAAAGTCATATGTTTGCTCTTCACGTCATTCGACACACATCATCAGACGGAGTCATATGCACGGACAAAAGTTGCTGTGTTAAGACCGACAGACCAGGACTCACAAGCAAGACTCAATTTATATGTATACGTGTATACAGCGATCACACATAGGGAATTGTAAAAGCAGTTAAAATAAATGTGCGCATTTAGGTGTAAGGGATTCTTTTAATCCAAAGTTGAATTCATTAATAATTTGCGACCATGTTTACAATCATTGTACAGACACCCTCTTTTAATCCTGTCAGGCTCATTATACCATTAAATTGTATCGTTTTTCTCATTTAAGTAATCCCTCTACTGGAGAGGGTACAGTGCCATGAGAATATAAATCCATACTGAGGTATTACCCGAGAAATGCTCTCCGTTATTTAAAGTTAAAAGAGCCAAACCTTCTTCGGACCTTTCATTTATTCTGTCAACTGTATATGTATATCTAAGACAGATATCGGACCATCCAACCAGACCGGCAGATCACACATCAAAGTTTGTGCCCTTTAAAGATCCAATTCATAACCCTTTATATTTATCATATATATGGTTTCAGTTTGGAAATGACCAAGTATCTGGGTCTTCAACTAACGCAGGAAGAGAAGCATTTGGTTGAATTAGAAATTGCATTAATTTATTCTTTTTAGCTAAATTCTCCATGTTATACTAAATACATATGCAGGAAGTGGATGTGATGTTCAAAGCCCCGCTGGGCCTCAGCAGAGCCTCACGGGGCTGTAACCATGTTCTGTTACACTCTGGCTCAGGATCAGTGAATCACGGTCAGGCGTTCAAATAATAACTGAATAGCGATTTGAATAATGGAGTGAAATTTAAGTGGCAATTCACCCTGATCATCGGGCGGATTGTGAAGCCTGTTTGGAAATTAAGCCCCTCTCCTGCTGTCCAATGTGATCGCTCACCACGTCTCGGCCTCGGGGCCCGGGAGAAGACTTAACATGGTCATACTTGATCCACAGTGAGCATGCTTGATATTTGATTTCTGAAATTAATTTTTGCCATTAAATATGGACAACTGAGAGAGAATATTTTATATTATCTAACTCCACACTATTGGAACCTGTAATGTATTGTTAACAATAAACTGCATATCAGGGCCTTTTTTCTCCTCTTCCTCTCACGGTGCTGCCAGCTGCTGGTCGGGCCTGATAACAGACCCATCATCATCATCATCATCATCATCATCATCATCATCATCATCATCATCATCATCGGTGTGGATTTGTCTGGATGTCCAATGGCCGAGGGTTATTAAATGACTCTGAAATGCACGGGGCAGCCGCTGACGTGCTGGAGGCGAGGTTCCTTTTCACGGTTCCCAGACGTCATGGTTGCCGTCTGGGAAAAGCCTGGGGTTTAGGAGGTAGTAATTACCATGGGCCTTCTGGCAAGGCTGTAAAGAGGCTTTCAATAGATCTGTGCACCTGGAGACAGTCCTAAACCTAATGGGGTTTTGGAGAAGGGGAGAGTGATTGGTCCACCGCTGCCCGAGGTTCTCTCGTAACAGAAGGATTGGGTTATTGATTGTCATGACATCTCGGCTAAAAAGGACTGCATGACACGTGCACGTCCTGGTTTTTAAAGGCACATTTGATCCTGCGAAAGCTTAAGGATTATATTTAAATTGGACACGGTAAAGAGAAGGGGTTAACAAATGCTATTCCCGGCTGTTAGTGTCCATGCACTCTGTGTACAGTATACTACATAAGCACCTTTTCTGTATATCCAGTCCACTGTTTCTATTAATGGATTGCCCCTAAACCCACTCTTGGTGAGGACAATCCTGAAGTCTGTTAAACTGCCACTTCAGATTCAGAAAAAGAAAAAACACAATAGTAAATATCGCTGCGGCTTCATCGTTTGCGTGCAAAATAAAAGGATGATTTTTTGGGGCATAAAGTCTTTCAGTTAATACATAATGCAATTGAAGATCCTAGTGTCCGAGCACTGATAACTTAGAGCGGCTGATGTCGGACTGTTCCTGAATTTATGGAAATAGTCCCGCAAAAGGTGAAAATAGAAAAAGGTTGACCAAACGTGGCACATTGTTTTGAGGGAAGGGGCATTAGGCAGCTGAAATAGGTCCTCCAGTCTAAGATGGGATTAGCGGTGCAGCTCCGCAGAGTGCCAAGGCGTTCCTCTTTTAACCTTACGCCACAGAGTGATGCTGAGGGGAGACGGGGCCGCGCTGGGGTCGTGATGCTCTCGTGGCGACGGGAGGAGAGGAACCTCGTGATGAAGGTTCCTCAGCCTGACGAGTCGGCCCTAATCCCCTTCGTTACTACTCATCAAGTGGCTTGCGTCCCTTTCATTTTGCACTGCACGCAGTCCATTCAAAAAGCCACATTATGTTTTGGATAGCATAATTTCACTCAATTTCAATCTATCTGTCCGAATCTAAAGCTGACATATGAATCCAATGTGTTCCTGATAGAAGAACTTTCCCCCTTATCTATGTGAGACGGGCCTTTAGTTTTTACCAGCCGTTATAGGTGTTATCGGTACACCGATTCCATTCCACATCCACAAATTCTATGCTTAGGGTAGATTATTGAGCCACTGAAGTATATTTTCAGGAGATCACTTCATTGTAAAGAAGCTATGTTTGTGTCACTGAACAGTGGTCATGTGCACGAGTAAACGCAAAAAGTACTGCAGTGCATTTAAAAATGTGTAAAAGTCCAAAAGTGCTCTCATTGTGCAAATCAGCATCATAATGCTACTCAGATGTATGCAAGCTGGTTGGGGTGAAGCTCTTTTACTTATTTAGTGCTGTTAGGGAGTTGTGTATATCAAAAGCATCATATGTTATAAAGTTATCATAGTTTGGGGGTAAAATCGGAATCCGAGAAACTAGTAATTAATATAGGGTAGTGTAAAGTTGTACATTTTACTCTAGAATAGCACATATCAAGCCCAAATTTTACTGCACTTGAGTAAATGCAATTAGTTTTTATTTCCACTAGTGTCAGTCAATACATCTCTTACGGTAAAGAAAATGTGTCCGATTGAAAGTATGTACAATAATAATATTTAATATATAAAATGCATTATTATCATGTGTCATTGTGATACGATATATATGTGGCGGCAGGCGTAGTCGTGGCCTTGGTTTATCTCCGAAATAACAATTACGTATAGAAATATCCCACATGTATGCAGGTGTGTGTCTGTATGGTAACACATATTAGTGTTGTGTTTTTTTTTGAATGTGCTATGATGAAAGATAGAATCTGAGGGTCGAATCTGTGTACATCTGGTGTGTGTGTGTGTGTGTGTGTGTGTGTGTGGCGAGCCGTGCACAGTGATGGACAGGTGGGTCGGGACTCCTCCCCTCGTCCGATCTGGGATCGGTCCGCTCCCTCTCCTCTCCCTCCTCGACGCGCGGAGCCGCCGCTTGGCACAAACCATGGACGGCTGCCGTCGATCTATTGGATGACATCGCGCTCGGGAATATTTTTTAAAACAAAAAAAAAAAACACAACCAAAAACGTCGCACTGTGATTTCTGATTTTTTTTTTTTTTTTTTTTCTGAGATGGAATTAGCGGCAGGCATCGAGAGGGCAGCGGCTCGTCGGCTGGGCTCGGACCGCTCGGTGTGAGGGAGGCGCCGGACAGGTGAGGGGAGCCCCGACAAGTCAACACATTCCCACTCCAGGTGTCAAAGAGTTCAAGTTTATTCATTTTAATAATCTTTCACAGGGGGAATCAGTCAATTTATCACAATAAATTGGGAAATCACAGCAAACACTGTGTAGAACTGCAGAAACATCCCCCATGGAGCATTGGGCGAGGTCATGTGGAATAATAAAAGATATTACGATGTAATGGCGAGTGGTCAGGTTCTGATGACTCTACGTCAGATGTTTCCTTTTGAACGAACAATGTGTTCGATGTTTGAAATGTCTGGTTTTTTTAAGGAAAATTAAGAGACGATCAGATCACGCTCCATTTGCACTCCGAATGTGGATTGTGAGTTCTTGATAATGTCAGGGAAGGGGATGTCTTTGTGGACAACACAACTGCACCACAGGCCGCAAGCTTCTTAGTGGGTCTTGACCCAGGGTGCCGCAGAACCACTAATCTCCAGGAACAAATACAACCCCGGTAAAACAGTGACAACGGCACAAGCTGCTGTATGTTCATTTATGCCCAAGCTTTTTCAAGACTCTCATCACCAGCAGCTAATTTGCTGGGAGGCATCGGCATCAACTTCCAAAAATACCAGATATAAGTGGGGCTCAGCTTTTCTGCATCCGTACCAGTGTCACACTCTTTTCACCACGGCGAACGTTTTTCTGTTGCACATTTCCGCCAGAATGCAATTGTGAATGATCACGAATTTCAGCAGGATCGCACCTTAAAAGAAACAACCCCTCAAATGGCAGATCCTTCCCAACAACGACGCGAAAGAGTCGGTTGTTGTGATGGGAAGGAAGGACGCGTGACACGGACGTGTACAGGTAAAACCGTGGGGGGGGGGGGGCCAAACCCTTCCACCACGGTCCAATCACGTCGACGACTAACATCTGACGACAGGATCAGCAAAACTGCTGTGTGAGTCGGAGATGAGGATGATGGCGGTGATGATGGCGATGATGATGGCGGTGATGATGGCGATGATGATGGCGGTGATGATGGCGATGATGGCGGTGATGATGGCGGTGATGATGGCGGTGATGGCGGTGATGATGGCGGTGATGATGGCGGTGATGATGTACAGACTTGCCTTGTATCCCCCTTCAAGGCACTCAGCTTCTCGCGGATTCTGTCAGTGTGCTCTGGTTCAGTGGGGGTTGGTTAACTCCCTGGTATTAGCACTAATCTACATGTGCGCACGTGTTACAACCATTGGTCTTGCCCAGAGATCAGTGAGTCATTATTTACCAGGGCAAAAACCCCTGTTATTCAAGGTAAAAAATAGAGAAGCAAAGAGTCGGACCTCCCTTGACATGTAGCCGCTTTTTGGGGTTTGAACTACATAGCAATTTCGCCTCAAGAATCTGAACTGCATCAGAATCATGATAATAGTCATTATCGTCATTATAATTAGGGCCGCTCTTGTGGCGGGGTCTGATCGGGCTGTTTTCTTGCAGACCGCACACACAACTGGAGGGGCTCCCCGCCCTCGGCTGGTACACCTGTACCATGTTCTCCAGGCGGGGCCCTAATGGACTTAACAAGCCGTATGCGAGACCAAACATAGAGACGATAGTCTGCCTGTAAGCCATAGCTTAGTTATTTTAAAAAAACCAGCTGAGCGCTCACAGGGAGCGCGGACTGATCCTGTTTAGTGTTAATGACGTAACGAGAGCGTATTCTTAGGTGCTCCTCTCTCGGACAGACGGCGAAAAAAAGTTGTTTTTCACCGCCGGCGTGCGCAGGGTCGAAAAGAAATGTGCGATTTGTGGCCCGTGAACTCTGACCGCGTGTGTTCCTGTGCACCTCCCCACAGCCGAGACACGACGACATGGCCGAGGTCTGCAGCGAGGGGCCCCTCTCGACCAGGCAGCGGTTGTCCACCATCACACCCGTGGACGAGCTCGTGGCCGCTGAAAATGGCGACAGCAGGTCAGACGCGGCCGCCGCATTCAGTCGATACTCATTGTGTGCCAATTGGCAGGTGGGATCGTGGGAACTAACTTGACTACTCGTGTGACATAGCAGGGTTTCGACCGCTCTGACAACTTGTTGTTTGACAGACAATAATTCGCCACGTGGATGTTGCTTGGTGTAGTTTTTCATCGCCCGATCTTTAACGTGATCTTGACCCCCCCCCCCCCCCCCCCCCCCAACCTGCTGTCTTCCAGAGCTCACTCCCTGTGCGAAGACATCTCTGAGAGGTCAACGTCTCCCGGGTCCCACAGACACTCGTTCACAGGTGTTCAGGCGGTGGCCAGGTAAAACGTCTGAGTGTGTATTGACCAGTGGTGGAAAGTAACTCGACTTGATTACCACTCAATACTTTGTACTTTTTGAATTCAAATTTGGCAACTGTAGTTGCTGGTTACATTTCAGATTTCTATACATTTCGCGATACATTGTGAAAGATTAAGGTCACAAACCTATTTGGGGGGGTTTGTAAACCCCTGTCAAAAGTTAAAGTCGGAGTTTATTTCATAAATGCAAGTCCAAATTCCAAAAGAACGACCCCGTCAGATTTATTTATTGGGCCCCTTGGAGGGGGCCGCAGACCTCTATGTTGGGAACCTCTGAACCGAACTACTGAATCAAGCTTCAGCTCAAGCAGCTAAAAAAGTAAAATGCTGCCGACGACAATGTAATAATGTAATACATGATAATGTACGGTAGGCTACTGTTTCAGATGCATTAATCTGTAGAATTAGCACTTAATAACTTAATAATAAGTCCCTTTAAGTATCCTTCCACCATCGATATTTACATGTACTGTGAGTTGAACTTGGTACGACCCCTAGTTAGTTCCCAGTGTAGTCACTTTGTGCTCTTTGACCCCCCCGCTGACCCTCTAGGCTCTCTTACTTCTTCTTCATGCTGCGAAACTGGGTGTCGCACAGAATGAACCCCGCAGCCGAGCGGCACGACTCGTTCCTGGATCGCTTCAGAGGCCCCGAGCTCAAAGACGCCGCCAGTCGAGAGAGCAACTCCCAGTCTGCGGGTCACGGCGACTCAACCCGCAAGAGGAAGTAAGTACCGGTCGCCGCGGCAACGCCCGCTGACGGGCCCCTTTTCCGATAAAAGCAACGGACACCTACGGAGACGATAATGTACTTTACACGAGTTACGATCGATCCCTCAAAATTTGCTCTGTCCTTTACTTCTCTCCAAAGTCTTGCCAGTAAATGGCCGCTCGCTACTTACAACATGAATAACTGCAACAACACAGACGAGTAAGTGTGAATATCTGTGTCTGGAAAAATAGAGGTCGATTCTTAGAAAAATGAGTCATGGATCATGCTCGATGTTGTGAGTGTTAATTTGAGTATATTCCACTAAAGTTGGTATTTCATTGCAGTGTGTAGTATCCTGCAGATAGATAGCTGATAGCTAATTGAGATCCTTGAAACCACATTTTCCAATTCCCCATCATTTTTGTGTCCCCTCCTCCTGCACTTCACAGGAAAACCTTGTCCCTGTGTTTGCTTGAGGGATCTTTTTTTTTCTTTGTTGCAAGTTAAGATGTGGGTTGTACTTGTTTACCTGTACGGAAAAATCCTTAGATATCACCTGCACAGGCATTTAATAACATGTAGTAGGGAGTCAGAAGTGGTAAACTGAAGTAAGTATTTTGGTGCCATCTCCTGGACAAACGTATGACCTGCACCAGACCCTTTCAACAATGTCTTGAATCCAAACACCGAGACACCTCCGGTAGAAACCCCCCCCCCCCTCCTCCATGTAGTCTGTAGTCCCCCCCGCCCCCCCAGACCAACTCCGTCCCCTTTCCACCACCATACAACGTAAACTTTGCTATGACCCATAGCAAAAAAGAGGACAAGAAAGAGGAGATAAAAAAAGAGGAGAAAAAGGAGGAGGGGAAAGACGAGAAGAAAGACGGGGACAAGAAGGAAGAGGAGAAGAAGGACGAGAAGAAGGACGAGAAGAAAGATGAGAAGAAAGATGAGAAGAAGAAGGATGATAAAAAGAAAGAGGAGCCCCCGTAAGTAAACCAGTAGGTAGAACAAGTCTCCTGAGACTGGGGGAATGAATCACGGAAAACGTGTCGGTGACAAGAAGGTCTTGTAACGTGAATTCATTTTGAGCTGCTTTTTGCAGGAAAGAAATCTGGATCATGGATCCTGCCGCGGACCAGTACTACAAATGGCTGACCGTCATCGCAGGCCCAGTATTTTATAACCTAATGATGATCGTAACGAGGTATATCTTTTATCTAACATGCATATTAAAACTTGTTCTTCGTTCACCGCGATGTTCGCGATGTTTTGAAGAAATCACCCTCTCTGTATTCCAGAGCCTGTTTCAATGAACTCCAGGACACGTACACAAAACTCTGGATATTCTTGGACTACGGCGCAGACTTCGTCTACTACCTAGACACATTTGTCAGAGCAAGAACAGGTTGGATTCTTCACAATGTTCCGAGATAGAATTTGCGTATGCACGTGTTTGTGGATTTGGCTCCTGATTTATTTATTTTTTTTGTCCATTAGGTTACTTGGAACAAGGCCTGTTGGTAAAAGACTCCAAGAAACTAAGAGATAAATACAGAACGACGTCTCAGTTCAAGTATGACATGATTTCAATGATACCCACTGATCTGCTCTTTCTGAAATTTGGATACAACAACCCAGAGTTCAGGTTCAACCGGCTCTGCAAATTGCCGAGGCTCTTTGAGTTCTTCGAGCGGAC
Source organism: Scophthalmus maximus (assembly GCF_022379125.1). Classification (NCBI taxonomy): domain Eukaryota; kingdom Metazoa; phylum Chordata; class Actinopteri; order Pleuronectiformes; family Scophthalmidae; genus Scophthalmus; species Scophthalmus maximus. Next base: position 20,268,949 of record NC_061527.1, on the reverse strand, counting down.
TGAAACCCGAACCAGCTTCCCGAACATGTTTCGAATCAGCAATCTCGTGCTTTACATCCTCGTCATTATCCACTGGAATGCTTGCATGTTCTTCGCCATTTCAAAAACCATCGGTTTCGGAACGGACACTTGGGTGTATCCCAACATCAGCCACCCGGAGCACGGCCGCTTGGCCAGGAAGTACATCTACTCCCTGTACTGGTCAACACTGACCCTGACCACCATCGGAGAGACCCCGGCGCCAGTCAGGGACGTTGAATTCCTCTTCGTCATTGCCGACTTCCTCACCGGTGTCCTGATCTTCGCCAGTATCGTCGGTAACGTCGGTGCCATGATCTCCAACATGAACGCCTCCCGCGCCGAGTTCCAGGCAAAGATCGACTCCATAAAGCAGTACATGCAGTTTCGAAAGGTCACCAAAGACCTGGAGGCCAGGGTCATCAAGTGGTTCGACTACCTCTGGACCGAGAAGAAGACGTGCGACGAGAAGGAAGTGCTGAAGAACCTGCCCGACAAGCTCAAGGCCGAGATCGCCATCAACGTCCATTTGGACACGCTGAAGAAAGTGCGCATTTTCCAGGATTGTGAAGCGGGCCTTCTGATTGAGCTGGTGCTCAAGCTGCAGCCGCAGGTGTTCAGTCCGGGAGATTACATCTGCAAGAAGGGCGACATCGGCAGGGAGATGTACATCATCAAGGAAGGGAAGCTTGCTGTGGTGGCCGACGACGGAGTCACGCAGTTCGTGGTGCTCAGCGACGGCGCCTACTTTGGGGAAATCAGTATCCTGGGGATCAAGGGCAGTAAGGCAGGCAACAGGAGAACTGCCAACATCCGGAGCGTGGGCTATTCCGACCTCTTTGCCCTATCCAAGGACGACTTGATGGAAGCGCTCACCGAGTATCCAGACGCCAAGAAGGCTTTGGAGGAGAAGGGGAAAGCCATCCTGATGAAAGACAACCTCATCGACGAGGCGGTGGCCAACGCCGGCGCCGACCCCAAAGACCTGGAGGAGAAGATCACCAAACTACAGGGCAACCTGGACATGATGCAGACCAAGTTTGCCCAGCTGATGGCGCAGTTCACCTCCGGCCAGACGCGGATGAAGCAGAGGATCACGGAGATGGAGAGCAAGGTGAAATCGGTACAACCGGGGGATCTCTCTGAAGTGGTGGCCGACAAGGACAAAAAGGTCCAGTAGCGTGGGAGACACCCCAGGACTTTACAGTTTCCATTCAGCATAGTACAGTGACACTTTTCAAGTTGTTTATATGTATTTATACATTACGTTTATCATCTCATCTTCATCTGATTGTGTCAAATTGTGTACAGCGTATGTATTTTGTGTGCATGCTATGATCGACAGCCACGTTGTCACGCTCCAGTATGTTGACCAGAAGCACCCATGTATGCAAAAAAAATATGGCTTTTCATAGCCTTAGAATAATGAGGATTGTTTTCTTCTCCTGATCAGTAATGATGTTTCCCCCCAGAAAATATGTTCTAAAGTATGGAAGAAACTCAATATTACAACTTCAACATCCATTTGATGCCGTTTATGAATGTACAACAATAAAATCCAAATGACACTTCTATTTGTAAGATATCACCAGCATACACTATCCGTTGTAAATCTGCAATGTCAATGTTGTTAATGTGAATAAACATGTTCATATAATAAATATGACACACCGTAGGTGTTTAGATTGTCATTTCTAGGTTATAGAAAATGTTTTCATATATATTCTCTATAGCTATGCCTGTTAAACCATCTTCAATGACTTTGAAGACCCCATAAACTTGGCTACAAATCTCAAGTAAAAAAAACCCAACGCAGTTAATCTGCTTGATTGTGGCTGTTTTTTTCAGATTTGATTGACACCAACTAATCAGATTCGGGTGCTGCTAAACTTTTCAAACTGACCCCTGCCTTATCTCTCCCAACTGGCCATTCAAATCCATTTGAAGACGTGTTTCTGGACACCCTATGAATGTGTCCAATTTGACTCTGGTTTCTGACTTTGGTTTCGAGGGGGGAAATATCTGGGTATTTAATCTCCTAATTGATCCACTACATCACCAATCTCTTTTTGTCTGCGCTTTTGGAGCCGAGCAGGAACTGTACAGTTGATGACAAGGCTTTTTTTGGTAGCCTAATGCTGCTGGAAACAACGAGCGTGGTGAAAAAGAATCCAAACAATTAAGATGTGAGCCATAACAAATCATAGCGGTGACTTGAAAGCTCAACTGCAGAACCTGGTGATAATTCTTTGTCATTAAGATCGACCCCTTTTCCACATTAGGCATAGTAATGTGATGCATAGTAGCTAATATAAAAATATTGAATTGGGCAGCTTTGAGTTATATACTGTATATCACACGTCACAAGGAGAAATTCTTTCAATATCCAAGACAAGCTTTATTTACTTTGCATAATTGTTGCTTAACATTGGGAGTTTCACATTATCTGCACATAGTTAATAATGTACCTGAGATATTTGGCCAAATAAAACATGTCGTGTGACTCCTTTGCACATACAGTCATCGCCGTTTGGTGACCACACGTACTGCCGCGTGGTCAATGGCACTTTACAGCAAACAAACCAAGAGGACAGATAAAAACCTTTTGAGCATGTGAAAATTAGAGCCCGACCGATATGCGGCAATATGTGTATATGTGAAAAATTGGTATTTTTACAGTACAACAATGCATATTAATGTTTACATTTCATGTAAAATAAATAAGTGCGTTTATTTTCTTATTTCAACTTGATATATTTGGTTGTTTTCCTTTTTATTCATAGTTATTAATAACACAGTTTGTGGTTATAAGTATAAAATATTAGATTTATCTGTCATAAAAGCTTGCTAATGTCATCTTAAGAATCATTGCCAATTTATATATATATATATATATATATATCAGTGGATATATCTGTATCGTAAACTTTTACTCCCTTATATCAGTATTAGCCCGCAAAAATTCCACATCGGTCGAGCTCTAGTGAAAATCTGAACCGACAAATCAGAAAAATACATTCCGGGACCCCGCGGACTGTCGAAGACGCAGCCTTCTGCCCGGGGTCACCGTTTCACAACACGCAGTATTCTATTCAAACGTAACACGTAGAGGCACAACACAGAGATACTTTAAAATAACCTTTAGGATCAGAGGTGAGTTTGTTCTCGCACTGGCAGGAAACGGTTAAAAAAAAGAAAAAGAAAAAGAGCAGTCGGTGAGGCCTTGTGGATCAGCGGTCATATAAAAAGGCTTCACCTCAATGACAGTCGTAACCACGAAGCACCATGATGCCCGGTCCATTCAGATGTAGTGAAAGGGCCCCAGGACTGATTACTGCTACATTGTGAACAATTGCAAATCTAGTCAAACTTAAATCAAACAATTAATGCATGTGCTGGCATTCACTAAAACACTGTGTATAAGTGCACTTTCACAGTTTCACGAATAATGTTCTTATGTTTACTCAGAAAAAAGAATAACTTATTCAAGTGCCATGTTTAAACTCTTTGGGGAAACCTTAAGAATCTGACTCTCACAGAAAGCGAGGCCTCAGAGTGAAAGGCCGAACCCGGAGCTCGACTGGTAGAGAGGTTAGTTTAGGCACAGGGTTACTGCAGCATTTTGTTTCATGGCATTTCACCCCTGTATTTTTGTGATACTCCTTTTCCTTTTTGTTGTTGTTAAAATTCCCCTGTGGATCTGTCACAGCATCCCAAATCCTTTGGCGTACGTGATGGCCTTGAGGAGTCTTTCTTTTAATTTTTCCTTGGAGGAGTATTCTGGGAGCAGCAGTGCATTGAAGCAGGTGTGAGAGGTTGGCAGCCTGCAGGAGTGGATGGAAGTAAAAAAAATGACAACAACCTCATATTGAATAAAAGCTGACTATACTGTAATGTACGTTTGTCTTATTTCCAAAGGTATAAAAAAAATAATCGTAAAAAGTACTTTGAGTACCTGTCCGTGTCCGAGCCGTTCTTGGCGATGATCATTTTCAATTTGCCGAGGCCACCGACCGGTGCTCGGTCTGTGCCGGTGGTGAACTGGAGGAACAGCCTCTTCTGCTCCTCTGCGAACAAGTGAATCGTTTCCCAGAAATCTCTGTCGGCAGGAAAATCAAAGACAGAACTGTTTAGCGTGACCTGCTGCTTAAAAACACGCCGTCAGATTACGATTGAAGCGAAAGACCAGACTTACTTTATAATTTGACTATCTTTGGTGTAACCCCCGTCGTACTCCGTGGTCTTTTCCAGTGCCTCAAAGTCAAGTTTCTGTGGAATCACAGGAGATTGCTCTGTAAGTCATAGAACACTGGCTGCAACGGAGCAGCAACGATCCAAAATGAGGCTCAGCTTCCTCACCGGGCTTCCGCAGATCAGCAGCTCTACCTCCTCTGGTCTGAACAGATATTTCAGCGGGGACTCACTGGTGACCATCAGGAAGCCTTTTTTGAAGGCTCTGAATTGTCTTTCCACGCCCTTGTTCAGTATGTATTCGGCATACAGATCCACAAACTCCTGTGAGTCAAACAAGTAAAAAGCAGAAACACCTTTACATGAAACAGCGAAGCACTTGTTCATCAAAAACTTTATCGTGAGTCAGTTTGTTCTGTATTTTTAGGTAAGAAAAAACAAAAAGAAAACCATCAAATTATATGACAGTTGTATTACATCATGTTCAGCTAGTCCATATGTTAATAGCTCTGAAATGTGCAATTCAATCAAAGGAGAAACAACAAGAAAAAAATGTGACAGTGACTTTTTGTAAATTGTTTTTGAAAAGATTTGGTCAGGAAGTTTAGGAATTTATACTATTATCTTCTATCCGTCACTTTTGGCCAGATCAACCACAGTCAGCGAAACACCCCCCCCCCCCCCCCCCCGCCAACATAGACTTACTTTAAACCCAACACTCAAGTTCAAACACATCACCTGTCTGTTCTCCTTGGTGACAGGGATCTGGTCTCCCTGCTCCTTCAGGTCATATAATATTGGGTTTCCGAAAAGGTCCGTGTGCGATATCTGGAAGGTGAGCGCCATGTCCTCCTCCACGTTGCCCGTGTATTCAAGCAATCCCTTCAGACTTTGGTAGAGAGCCTGCAACAGGAGAAAACGTTTGCCGTCGATTGCCACAGTGAACCAAGTTTCGGCAACAGGACAGATGAATGGTCTTTCGCTTGTATTAGCTTTAAAGAGAAAGTCACTATACTGGATGTGAGTCTGACAGGTCCAGGTAGGTCCCCTTCTTGCCTAGGAGCTTCCTATAGACGACCATGGGGAAATGGACGTCCAGGATGCAGTTGTTGTAGATGGCGAGTCCCAGGACGATGCCAATTAGGGTGTACTGCGCTTCCGTCTCAAGTGAGGACGAATTAAACCAGAAAAGTTTTGTGTCGCTGTCGTAGGTGAACATTCCTGTTCAGGAAAGGTAAAAAGTTGGAGAAAAATGGAATAATAAGACGTTTTGTGATCTCAGGTATGTATGTTAAATATGAAGATGGAGCCAGAAGACTCTTAGCTTTGAATAAAGACTGACCAAAAATTCCCCCCACCAGCATGTCTCCAGCTCACTGATAAAATATGATATGTTCTGTTTCTTCCAAGGTAACGAGCACAGACCCCAGGAAGTCACTGCTATTGGCCAACAAATGGTCCCAACAAATGTCCCCTCGTAAAACTGAGGGGAATTTTTTTTTTTGCCTTTGGACAGAGCCAGGCTTGCCGTGCAAAAAAAACCTTTTCTAGTCTTTGTGCAAAGCTAAGCTAACTATCTCCTGGCCGTAGCTTCCCATCTTCCTCTCAGCAAGAAAACACATTTGTAATTTTTTTTTGAAACAATCAACTGAATATGATGTAGAGCAAGGACATTTAGGAAACAAATCTAAACACCATAGATTTGCCTCACCTATATCGAGATTGAAAATTTCCTCAAGGACCAACAGGAAGAACTCCTTTGACACCCCTCCTTCGTCGACACCTTGCTCCCCCTCAAACTCGACAAACAGCTGCTTCTTCAGGTCAGATGGGTTCTCCATGGAGATCATCTCCAGCTGCAATACAGAGGGGGGGGGGATCAATTAGCTGAGGAATACAGAGGGATCGTCCTTCCTATCTACTTGACCTCAGTGGAAAACGTCATGAGGTCAAGGAAAGGTGTAAAGGAGAAGTGATAGGGCTTAAGAAAAGCCGACAGCGCTGCTCAGAGAATCCTACACGACATTCACTATACTACGTCATCATGCAACGGCCGATGTTGTTGACGTGAGTCTGCCGTGGTGAAACTACAAAATTCTGACGATGGACTACAAAAAACGCAGCGGCTCAATCAGCATGTTTCAGTGTTTTACCACCGTGTAAGATCAGATGTAAATGATTCATATGTAACAGTAACTTACATGATTACGTGCGTCACTTCTGGGTCATATTCATACTGTTTCTACTTCTTCTTCGGATTGAATCGTTTTTCGTTAAATATCGTTGCCGCAATGAATTGTGGGGCGTCTATATCTACTTTCCTTTGGCGTAGGAAGGTCCAGTGTACCCCATGCTAAAGGAAATAGGAAAGGAAGCATTGAAGCACCTTTCCTATGCTTTTAGAGAATCCGAACAGCTCTTATCATGGCTGCCGATTAAATACTTCTGGGTCACTTCAAGATTTAGGAAACTTCCTAAGCCAATTTGACAACTCGACCGGCCCCTAAGGCCCAACAACAACGTGACGTGCTGTGACTCACCCTGACGAGGGCGTCGTCGATGATGTGATCTCTACGAACTTTGAGCTTGAGGTAAGGGTTGGGCTGCTGGCCCTGCACCATGCTGTAGAGGGCGGTGAGACGTCTCTCACTGTACATCCTAATCCGGTTGTCATAGTAAAGCCCCTGGTTCTTGGTGATGACGCTGAGGATGAAGGGGCAGCTCTGGAACGAAAACTTTGTTTCGGCATTGACCTTGAAGAAGGTGAAATCTTTGTCCATCTCCACGACGTCGTTCACGGACTCGTTGACAAAGTCCTCGAATGGGATGAGCGGCCTGATGCTGTCTATAGTCCGAACTCCCAGCGCCCTCTCCAGAGGATCGATCCGAGGACCTTTCTTATAGAGCCGCTCCTCGCCCAGCAGCTCGTGGAGGGAGAGCTCATCGGACTCGGAGTCGTCCTCGTCCTCGTCGTTGTGCTCCACATCCACGTCGCCACCCAGGATGTTTGCGTAGAAGACGACCTTAAGACACTGGGTGGCAGCCACCACGGTGTCATCGTCGTTGACCAGATTTTGCGCGTTGTATTCATTGCTGACGACCGTGTACGTGATGAGCTGCTGGAAGGTCTCCATCATGCGGCGGATGTGCGGGAGGCCGTACGTCGACCAGAGTCTGGAGAGCCTCGCGAGTGCAGTCACCGGCAGTTTGCTCATCGCTTTGCAAAACTGTGGCAGTGCCACCTCGAGGTACTCTGGACTGTGAAGGTTACCGTTCTCCATCACGATGACAAAGATGTTCAGGTAATCTGGGGTCGTTTCGTACACATCGAGGTAATCCAGGTCGAGCACCATATTCGGGGTGAGGTAAACAAGAGCGTTCACAAGAGACGCCTCCAGTTGGTCAATGGTTAGAAGTCGGTCGTAGACCCTCCTCACTGCGTCAATGTCCACAGTGACCTCGCAGGGGCCATGGTCTTCTTTGGGAGACTCGTCTGGTGAAGCAGTTGAAGAGGAAGCCCTGGTCGTCTCCGAGGATTGCTCACTCTGCTCCTCGTCCTTGTCCACACCTGTTGGCGTCCAAGAGTCCACGAGTTCGGTTGCATTTGGCTCATCCTTCCTAAAACTCTTCATCAGAGCCTCTGAACTGGAAAACACCCGACCTATGACGCGGATGAGGGCAGAGTAGTCCCCTTCCTCCTCGCAGAAACTCAGAATCGTACACACGTTGTTCTCTGTGAGATAATGAACATCTGCAACAAACAGCAAATAGAAAAAAAAGAATTAAAAGAATTAAAAGACTGAACTTAATCAAAGTCCACATGAATAAAAGTCTGAGTCAGTTTTACCGTACCCGAGAAGTCCTCCTTGGCAGAGGAAAGGTCAATATCGCTCATCCTTTCGTCAGCGCTGGAGCCCGGGCGGGAGGGGTCCGATTCGCTCTTGGAGGGGCGAGGACAGAGTTTGGCGTTAATCTTAAACATCTCAAGCGCCTTGGCAGCTGCCGAGTTGTTATCCAAAGGTTGAAAATCGCCGTGCGATGCGCAAAACTCATTCGTGCAGTCGCCATTCCCACAGCCTTGGGTTAACTGCCGATAGTAGCCCTCAATGAGATGCTTTGCGGTCGCTCTGTTCCTGCATGACATATTCAAACAGGAGGTTCACCAGATGATTCAGCGTCGTCAGTGTTAGCAACAAGCAGGAGCACATGAATGCAATGCAAGTCATATATAAATAAATGTAAGAAAAGTAAGCAAATGATTAGTTTAGTCACAAATAGAGTGACTTACATTCGGCTGGATTCAAGGATCCTCCTGCAGGCCAACGGTTGATCCTCTGAAAAGTTTTCACAATGTTAAACTAATGTTCACTTAGTCTACTATGAATATACAGTACAGCCTATGAAAAAAGAGGAGACTGTCCCTTTTTTTAGTCTGTTGGTCAACCAATTGTTTTTTTGATGAAATAAACATTTTTAACAGCAACTTCGGTTCGTCCTCTAACCTGGAGGTTGGCGGTTCTATCCCAGCTCCCGCCAAGTCCGGTTGGTAAGTAGCAGCGCTGTATGAATGTGTGTAAATTTGTGTGAACGTGACTTGCGCTGCAAAGCGCTTTGAGTTGTCAATAAGATTAGAAAAGAAGCACTTTATAAATATAGTCCATATACCATTTAAATGTCACATTATTGTATTTGTATTGTATGTATTTGGTAAATAGGAGTTTTTAGGGCTGATACCAATATATCAATATCTGAGAATTTCAAATCTGATCTTTGTTACAACATAAAAAAAATAACAACAACAACAACAACTCTGATGTGTTTTGTTTAAAGAGCTGTGACCAAGATACATATTAAGTTATCAACATTTTATAAAACTAAAATCAGCGCTCTGGAGTCGACAAACTATGCAAGGGCTTACACCGCTGCTAAAATAACCGAAACATATCTATGACATTTCATGTTTTTAAATTCCCCTCACTCACTGAATTACACTGATAAAATACCAGCCTGTTATTATAGACCGGCCGGGTTATGTCTGATATTAAGCAAGATCCTCCCTCCAGGGAACATTCATCTGCATGGGGGACAGTGACTCTGAGGAAACTCTTTGGCAGGTGTTTCACTTATTAACAACTACTACAATATACATCATTACACAAGGGGTGGCCTGAGGTGACTTTATTCATATAAACTGAGTATGGAAATGAGGAAAACCACATGTATTCATTTTTTTTTTGCAATACACTGAAGGTGTTTATTCTGCTGATGTACTTAAAAGATCAGATTTTTTTTTTTAACCCTGCTCATATTTGACTGTCGCACACGCAGCCACAGCTGATGATAAAAAATAAACAAACATGCAACCAAAATAAAAAGACACGCACAGATCAAAGGTTGAGGTTGTGTGTAACAGCTGTTTATCACCGAGGTGAAACACACGCGGTCCAACGACGTCACCTGGCCACAACTCGGTGACGTCACGTTGCACAAGCGTGGCTGCGGACCAGCGCGAGCTCCCTCCGAAACTTAATAAATAGGACTGAGCAACTCCACCTGATGTCCTGATATTCACCTGACGTACCTCGCACGAGCTACCAGTTATCCAAATGTGAACGCGGTGTTCCAAGAGTGTCAGATTGACGCGCACCGAGTGCCACCGACCTGTGATTTGAGGGACAGTCCCGTGTGTCTGTCGGTGACGCTGCAGAAAACGAAAGCCCCCGTGTCGAGTGGGACAGCGGCGGTTCCGGTCCGGTGCGGTGCGGGGGTCGTTCGGCGGCTCCGGTGCGGAACAGCTTCCACGCGTGAAGGACGGCGTCGGGAACGAACAGTCACAAGTCGAAGGTTCTGGTTTTTGAGTGGAGACGAGTCATCCTCCTCTGCCACCTTGTAAACAAGAGCGTCGCATATCCCGGCATGCAGCGCGCGGCCGGCGCGTCATGCACATCGTGCTCCGGTCGCCCCGCCCCCTCCTCTTCCCCACGAACCGACAGACACAGTCTGCATTTATTACTTGTCATAGAGTCATAAACAATGTTCCCCTGTAGAAATATAACACACATGACAGACGCTACTCATCTGACCTCTTTCCTTTTCATTTTCATTTCTATTATTGGCTCCAAAGCCGGTCTTCAACGTTTTTTCAGGCCAAGGACCCCTTTGCTGACAGAGACAGTGCAGGGGCCCCATACCTTATTGTATTAAACTCGGTTGCATATTACACTGGGCCTACAGTAACGTAAATGTAGGGTGATCTATACTGCCATACTTTGTTACACACAGTTTTTGTGCATAAAATAACAAATTGTTAAATGTATAAACACTGACAGATCCATGTATGCATTTTAAATATACATATATTACAATATTAGTTCACCAGTTCTCTGTTAAAGGGGCCTGTCTGCACATGATTGCAGGAGGATTAATGGGAAGCCATTCATCATGTTGTGTGAATAATAAAAATAATAATAAATAAAAAAATACACATGTCTCTGCCAATAGCATGTTTGATTCACTTTATGAGTAATTTTACATGTATTTAAATTTTTGAAAAAGGAAAAAGCTGTCAATGAATTTTTGGCGAGTAATTTGGCGGCCCTCTGGGGACCCCCTTGGGTTCGCGGACCCCGTGTTGAAGATCCCTGATTTCAAGCCACCATATCAGTGATGGTGGACTCAATAATAGAAAACACCTCTCTGTGACAACGCAAAACAGTTCAACGCATGACAACACTGCAGCCTCCAAACCCTCACAGAGTTCTGTACACACGTCTCCAAGTCAGTCTCATTAAAAGCAGATTTATTCCTGGACTGTTTTATTAGTTATAGAAAGCTGTACCTAATACACTGAACTGAGTGTAGGCTGTATACACAACTACAACCTCCTCACTCCTCATGTGCACATGTTTACATGCCGCTATGACTGTTCAAAACCTAAACTCAGAGCACACAATAAAATAAAAAATAAATAAATTCCTGATTGGGACACACAGTACAACACTGATCAGCTTTTTTTCCTTTCCCTTGATGACTTCTATTAAAGACTTGTACCAGGCGAGGATATGGCAGTTCAAATATAAATCAGTGTGTTATTGGACGGGAGCACGTGGCGTTTCACCATTCTCTCACCGGTCACACGGTGGTTTACAGCCCATCGTGGACGGTGTCACTGCTCTCTCCACCTTGCCCTCCAGAGGAATCATTCTCCTCTAATGGAGGTGGGGATTATTATGACCCCCGAGGTCGCATGATCCGAGGTCACATCGTGGACGCAATGAATGCTGTTTGTCTGGACATGTAGCATCTGCAGAGGAGGGCCGGGGATGGGTCAGGCAGCGAGAGATTCTTCCCCTGAAGGATTAAAGAGACGCTATGAGCTGTGATGCAGAAAGGAGGCTGTGGCTATTGACAGGATATGTGTATAATTTTGTATATTGCATTGCAGGAATTGCAGAATTACTTTAAATTACGGGAAAATAAAAAGCCCACTGAAGCATACTGTAGCATTTCTGATTAATTTCTATGGCATGTAAAGTGACGCAACCCATGAAGGAAAGAGGTGCACTTCTTTTTTTGTTGTTGTGAAGGAATCTTGGTTTACAACAAATGAAATAGATAAAAGATGTTGTGAGTGACAAAGTTTCTAAGTTGGGAGACAGATGTGGAGTGTTTTGGTTGCATTAATGCATTTTGGATGTGTGATAATTGTGCTTAGCTGCATGTTATGTTGTAGCTGGTCAAAGCGTCTCTAATTTTGTGCACTTCATTTACTTTAGTTTGGGATTTTTTTCTACAACAATGCGTCATATTTTTCGACATGATTATATGTTTTTCGTTTGTAAAATGTGAATCTGGGAAGCCGGAATAGTTGTATGTAGCCGTACATCCCACCACTTCCATGTGACACAGGAATTCACACAAACGTCAAAACAAAAGTCTTAGAAATATATGAAAATATTATATTGTACCTCTAACTATTATATGTTTGTTCCTAACTTTGTTATATACAGTATACATATTTGTGTGTGTGTGTGTGTGTGTGTGTTTGAATAGACACACACATATGTCCCATAAGTCAAAGTACCGCCCGCTGGAAAAAAACACAAATCCTGTTTTGTTGGCTGCGTTGATGGAGGCCAACGGAGTGCAATCACATTCATAACCTCTAAATCATATTCATAAACCATAAACCAAAAAAACGGCGTACGTAGCAAGAAGTCAAAGCGCTGCCGTCTCATTCTGCAACAGGGCCTTAGTAAATTATGCATTATCTAATCCGTGTGCGTTGCTCTCACGGTGCAGAGGAGATGTTTGTTATTCTGTCGGCGTACAGGCTCGGTACCGAGTGTCACACTCAGTGTGACGTTTTGGTTTCTGTACCTATGAGTGACCCCACACCGCTGATCAACAAAAAGAAAGAGTTACACATGGCAATGCAGCAGCAGAACCCTCAATGAAAAAAAATGAAAAAAATCATATACACTCATGTGTTATCAGGAGCATGTCCCTGAAAGCTATCGAGCTACTTACACTCATGAACAGACGGACGCTAAAATTAGTTCAGTTGTTAAATGGGGGGATACATCGAAGGAATATGTCACGTTGCATCTATAAGAACAAGATGCACATCATTAATTGCCATCCTTTTGTCTCACTTTGAGCAGATGGATTATTAGACGTTAGTGCAAAAGGGGGCTGCAGTACTGGACGCGAACACCGGGAGTCACTGTAGACACACAGGGAACCAGGGCCGCAGCTCATGGGCCCTTCTCACAAGGTCAAGGGGCCCATCATACCAATTATTATATGACACCATATAGGAGGGAATAAAGAAAAGTCTCTAGACTGTATAGTAGAGTTTATAAAATCAGCTTCACACAGTTTTGGAAAGTAACTGAATGATTTATTTTGTGTCTCGTGATTCCCCCGTGACATTGTTGTATTATGACCCAAAACTATCAAGTAAAAAAAAATTAAAACAATAAGTACTTGTACTTTACTGGATACTACTGGTAACTAATACTCCCAATCCCACTTAAGAGCTATAGTTACTGGTTGCTTTTCAAGATTTTTTTCCTGGATAAAGATTACACCAGTTGTTCCCAACCTTTCTGGCTGGTGACCCCCTGCACCAAAAATCATGGGGGGCTCCTTGTTACGTTTCAGATGCCTACGAGCGTACGAAACTAATGGTTTCATTTGAATAACAGGTGGTTATGTTTTATGTTTCAAATGGAAGAAATCAAGGGTTTATCAGCCAGTGATCCAGGTCAAGATCTAGACACTTGACATTAGGCCACCATTGGCGTCCATTACTTTTTACTGTATGTGTCATAATCTATGGTTAAACCGTTGCCCTTGCGGCTATTTGATCTGTACTAAGGCCGCTCTGAAACGGACATCTTCATGGTCGCGTCTCTTTTCCGGGAACATATCAATTAGCCTCAATTGTTCTGTCGGCAATTTGGGAATGTGAACGCCGGGTGGTCCAGAGTTCAGGGGAGGACTGCTGAAGGTTGCATGTAAGACACATACTGTGTGTGTGGAGGAGTGTGGGACTCTTCTATCATGGTGGTTAAGTGTTTCCTGGAAGTGTGCCATACAGTGACACGTGTCACTGAGGCAATGAAGACAGAGCTGATGTCTCCCGCGATCAGGATACGTGTCTCACAGCGACGCTGAGGGCCACATCGCTGATCGGCCTCCTCGCTTCAGGCTCATAATCCCGACTCATGGACCCAGGGTCTTTCTTTTTCTTTATCAACGCATCGGCACAATGTGAGTGTTGGTGTCATCACCACGAGGGGGCAAATGGTTGTCTGAAATGTTTATGAGGCAAAAAAGAAGGAATTGCATGAAGGTCCTTGTAGAAAAACACACCCCTGATCCTTTTTCTATGCTGAGTTTGTTTGTTGTTGTTATTTTGGAAAAAGTTATCCTTGCTGTGGGTCTCCAGGGATGGCAGTGACGGTCAATAGGCCAGACTAAAATAATTCATGTAGGCCAAATAGATGACCATGGTTTTTTTGTGTACAGAAAGTCATGGTCCCTAGAGAATATATATCCTGCTGACTTTGGCGATCCCCTGAGTTTTCCTCTAGCGCTGCCTTTTTCTTTTGTATCTAATCAAATGTTGATTATTGAGTGGATTAATATGGTATTCTCGGTCCCCAGATGGAGAACCCTGTGAGTTTTCATGTGCGAACCACATAGTTACGTTCGTACCATCTAGGACTAAGATGTAAAGTCAGGGTGACGTTGGTCGGCTTCCTTGCGTGTGCGTGTGTGTGTGTGTGTGTGTGGCTCAGATAGCATAGCTGAGACTTATAGTCTTGCCCTTGTATTGTCACTTATAAAGTGTATCAAAGACTATAGTGGATTATTAAAGCCCCAATGTGTAATTTTGTTACTCTTCTGGCGGCATCTGGTGGTGAAGTTGCAAACCGCAACCAACTAAGCAAACGACAGGGAATTCGTTCTTCTAAATATTACACACTGTAGCTTTAAGAAGCAATCCAACATCCCCTGCAGCGATGCACAGTTGTGCTCCAGGACATTATGAAATCCCTGTCGGATGCAAGCGAAACATTTAACAAGGGGGGGGGGGGGGGGGGGGGGGCAGTGAAACACAGCTTAAGTTGCTCTTTAAATGCTAGAGCACGATAATAATTATCTTGGTTATTTTCTTCTTCTTCTTCTGGGAAACAGGAGCGTTTTTTTCCACCCACAGACACAAAGAAAGCGGAGACGCTTAATTACTTAAGGTGTTTGTCAATAATTGTTTTCGTGTGTCCCTGCCATTTCCGTTGGAGGGATTCCCAAGTCCATGTGAAGTTACACTGGAAAAGAACAATCACGCTTTGGCTATGCCAATCCCAGGCTACGTGCGAACTGGGGCCTTACGGGGCCTCCACCACCTGGAAGACAGATGGCCCCGGTTTGCAGGAAGCCTTCATTTGTAATTTGTAATTTTAAAAAAAAGAACAATGTGGAGCATATCTGGCATGAACAAGCAAAACTCTACAACGGGAAGAGTGGACAGGAGTGGCTGCAAGACAAACAGAAACGATCACACTCCAGTTCTCTTGGCGGTTTCATTGGTCCGAGTAATTTACAGGGCAGCTTGGGAAATCAGAAAATGCTCTTATTTAAGCTTGTTAAAACAATGTGACATGAAGCAGGGTCAGGGCCACTTTAATGACCAGAATCAATGAGGCGCCTCTATGTTAAAATGCAAATCAAACTCCATTAGACTTCCGCACATTGGGTCTCCGCTCGGTCTGTAGACTGCAGGTCATCAAAAAAGGAAAAAGAAAAAAATAATTAAAGAAAATGAAAGATGAGAGGAATCCTTCATTATCAGAGGGGAGCCTGTATAATTATGCCATCAATCTTTTACAGGAATTCTCATAACACACATGTGACACGCGCGATGAAAATCCATTTCACCGCAAGTGCTGCTTATCTAATGCCGCCGAGAGGGGGTGAACCACAGAAAAAAATATTGTTGTGTGGACACCAGAGCTGTGCACAATGGCACAAAAGTTGCAGTCGCGCACTGGAATATTGTCACACACACACACACACACACACACACACACACACACACACACACACACACACACACACACACACACACACACACACACACACACACACACACACACACACACACACACACACACACACACACACACACACACACACACACACACACAGTATGCAGGGGAAAAAAAAAAAAATAGCTGATCAATTTGGCTGGTTTACACCCGGGCTTTGAGAGAGATGCAGCGAGCAGCACCGTGAGGGGAGAGGAGTCATCATTATCTCCGCGTTTAGAGGAGGAACGCGCTCTCGCAAAGTGCAGCGGCGGTCAGTAATTGCAGTGCCTCACTTAAGTCAGCATCAGCAGAGCCCCGTGTGCCCGCCCCCCCCACCTATCGTACCTCAAAAGGAACATTAATAAAGGCCCACCACAATGCAGATGTTATGCACAAAGTGCTGCAACACCAGGCCGAAGATCGTCCGTCTTCTTTGGTAGAAAAAAAACAGATGACCTAAGTGAGGTCACGGGGTCAAGCAATGTATGTGTAAGTGTGTCGATAGTTGAGTCGATCTGCAGTTGCAAAGAGGTGCTTGTTTTTTTTCTGAAAAACATAGTTTTATCATGCGTGTTGGACCTTGTGGGAATGAAGCCCCCAACCCTGGTACCGTTAGTGTCGCGATCTAACCACTGGGTCACACAGAACTGTGATCTTGACTTTGAAACTCATTTGAAGGTTATTGTATTCTAGTAGGGAAGCCCATTATAGTCATTAATGTACCGACTTATTATATTCCTGTTTACGTTCAAAGGTCAAATACTTTTGAATTTGAAAATCAGTGGACAGAAGTGGCAACTACAGGAATAATGAGACACTGCCTATATTTCCCAAGAGTCTCTCGAGACATTGGACTTGAACGCTGCTCTAGTCACTACTTCAATGTTCACGATCGTTCACAAAGGGGTTGGTTGTGATGCGACGCAAATCGCCCTGACTCCGCCGGTTTCCCTTCAGCTCATTTTGGTTTTACAGCTTGCAACGCCCAGCGGCTCGCAAATGTTTCGTACAGCAACACCGTTTCCGGCCACTGTACAGTAAGTGAGTGTGTCTGGCGCCAAACAGCGGGCAGCAAGAAAAATGCAGTTGGCTAGTGAACATAGTGGAGCATTTAGAAGGTAGGAAGCAGACGATTTCCTCAGAAGCTGGTGGTTTGTCACAAAAAAAACTAGAAAAACAAAATAAAAAGAAAGAGAATATTTGACCTTTGATGGGAACAATTTGTGGAGGATTTTGTCAAAGTACATTTTCCTGAAGAGAAAAAAAAATGTCTGCAGGTAACTGAAAAGATGATGTCAGTGCATTCTCTCTATTTCTACTGCCCCCCAGTGGCATATATATACACACACATATATATATATACACATATATATATATATATATATATATATACACATACATACATATACATATAAATGTCTCTTTATACAACAGGCATTTTGACATGTCCCTATTCGAAAAGCAGAGGATTAGATAATAACCACTGAGTGACACTTTTGTTTGAGGGCCCGGGGTTGTGCTTGCTGGGCCAATGGCTGGGACACTTGAACATACTGGTAGATCATTGACGATGTTATTAGTTACACTTGTACTTCTCACAACGGGGACAAAGTCAAACTGTCTGTCTGTTCTGAAAAAATAACCAATAATAAAAAAAAAAACTCCACACTGCACTTGAAATATACAACTTAATATATTGAATTTGGTTATTTACGCTTTACCCCCCTGGGAGACAAAGAGCTCAGACAAACACAACATTTGATTTCACGTTTGACGCCCAACGGCCTGAAGTGAAGTCAAATAACTCTCATCACCGCCATGAACACAGTGCTTCAATATTTCCTGGAAAAAGGAACGGGCAGCAAACGATCAATACTTTATCATTTTTATTTTTGTTCACAAGTAGCCGTGATACAAGTAATATCCAATTACTCGAAGGACAAAGTAGTGTAAGAAACTTGTGGTTGACGTGTTATGAGGTGGTAGGTGTGTGTGGCTGCTTTGGACTGGAGCTCCGCAGCTCTTCCAGTTTGCTACCACCTACTAATCTAATGCCGCTGGACCGAACTGAAACCAGAGGTTTAATGACCTTGAAGCCATTCAATATTTGGAATAATACCTTGTACGACGAACTCGAGCATCAACACCTTGTAACCAAAACTACGAATGAATAACATACGGTTTTCCGGCAGAGTTCAGATGCTGCGGGCGTTTTTACGGCCGTGTGCACGGCGAGCGAACGTTCCTGTGAGGGATTTGTGAAAAGTGAGCTCGAGCTTTCCTTCTGGCCGCCGAAATGTAACGGCAAGTGCGACGCCAAAAGCACAGAACGGAGCAGAACCTATAAAACAAAGTGGACAGACTGCGGAGTCAGAATCTGAGCGAGATGCCAGAAGAAGGCAGCGTGTGCACAAAAAAAAAAAACAGACAGGGGGGAGAAGAAGCCACATTGCATGTCGCCTCATAAATATCATCTACACAAACACGTTGAATAAAGATGCATACTGTAGTCGAACAAACACGACCTCAGCATTGTAAGCAAAGTCTTTTGATTTGTAATTTCTTATCCAGTGTTAATGCATGTACTATTGCTTTGAAGATACAGAAATATAAATGATCTTTGGTAAATGATACACTATACAAAAAAAAATGTACTGCGAAGAGATACGACAATCTAAGAACATAAAAGGTGCTGCCGCTTTAAATGCTGAGCCATTAAAGGAGCGATACAGCGTCTGTCCAGTTCTCCACACTTTTACTAGTTTGTCGATGGCGCCATCCTTCTCACACTGTACAACAACACTCATTGACACTTTGCACACTTTGTGTGCAAATTGAAATCTTAAAGCCGCATCCTTTGGGAAAGTCCTCCTTTCAACATTGGGCTTTTTGGTTAACAGCCGATAACAGCAGGGGAAAAGAAGAAGAAGAAGAAGAAGAGATTACACACCCAACGCATGAAACAAACTGTTTAAAATGGACCTTCAAGTAAACCGGTTCATGAACCGTGACGGTAGCTTGTTGTCAACCTTCTGCACTAATTTGATATGTTGGAAAATATGCAACGTTTCCTTCTTAATGAGAATTAGATGAGATGGTTAATATCGTTCCTGTACCCCGACTATAAAGGTGCAGTTAGTTCAGCTTGGCTGGACAGGGAAACAGCAGAGCAACGACTTTGGAGCTCACCCATTAACAGATTGTGTCTTGTATAAAAACTGAATTATGAAAATACATTTGGTGGCTTTGCAGGTGATGTATACTCGGGAGTGTCTTGGCTGGATGCAGCGACTTATTGCAGATTTTCATGGTTTTCCTGGCGATCTCACAATGACAACAAGGCCACAGCTTTTGTACTTTAAAAAAAAACGCACAATAGAAAATATACCATCTCATCCAGTGAGCTTCAGAGGTGCAGGCAGGCACATTTTGTTGCCCTTGAACAGAGCTAGCTGCTATCCAGGCGAGCAGTTCTCCTTTTCGTTTTCCAGTCTTTATGCTGAGCTTAGCTAAGAGTCTGCTGGATACACCTGTATTGACCGAAACCAGGTTGCCAGCTAGCCAAGCATTAAGCATGGCACTGGATAAAACTGGGGAGTCAAATCTTCTCAGCCAACTAAATATGCGCCACACACACACACACACACACACACACACACACACACACACACACACACACACACACACACACACACACACACACACACACACACACACACACACACACACACACACACACACACACACACACACACACACAGAGAGAGAGAGAGAGAGACAAAGAGAGAGAGAGAGACAAAGAGAGAGCGAGAGAGAGAGAGACAAAGAGAGAGAGAGATAGAGAGACAGAGAGAGAGAGCATAATTTCTGGTAGACTTTTGCTGAAATTAACAATTTCTAATGTGATAAAACTAAAAACCTTAAGCTCTCACAATTTTTCAGTGGAATGTAAGACATTACTGTTATAAACAGACTTAATAGCTTCTGAAACTTAGCAATTTTTTTTAAATAAAATAAAATCCAGCAACAAATGTGCACTGAACTAATGCCGCTATTTGTCGACGCATGTCAAAAGAGACGAGCAGTTAACTGGAAGGAAATCCTCACGTGTTTCTGTGAACATGAATAATGTGCCACTTGGTGAAGCTCAATTCAACAGAGCTGTGCCTCTGACTGGCAGGGCAGCGAGGCCGTGCGCACAGTGAGTGGCAGGGAGAGGATGTCACGTCCGAACAGGACGACCACACCCCGGCTCGCACAGAGGCAAAAACAAAACGCGGATACACAACTGCGACTTGACCGAGGGGAGCACATCAAAGATACGGGCAGCAAAACAGTGACGGTCACGTGCTTGGAATCCTTTTTGTGCTATTGTTTACATGGTAAACGTTGCCAAAAACGATTTGAATTCTTTTTGTCCAAAAATGGAAGCTACTACCAAAAAACAAAAAAGGAAAACAAAAAAATTAGGCATTAGACACAGCCTTGCATTGGAGCTTTGGAAGGATATCATGCTGACCAAGATAGCAACAACAACAAAAAATACTATGGCCTTGAAACGATCATCACTGACATTATCCGTTCTGCTCTTGGTGCTGGTGAAACTAAGAAAATTGATTTCCTATTTGTTATTGCTTCATAAATGTTATCTTGCACATCCATCAGCTGTTTCTGGTCAGGGCGTTGCAAATACAGATCTCTCTCCCTCTCTCACAGGCAGTGTCTCTCACATGCTTCAGTACCATGCGGCGCAGGCACGCAGGCATATTTATAAGGGAATAGGATGGAGGTGGAAATGTTTTCCTTCTAAATTAATATATTTCCAGTAGAGTCAAAAAGATTTGTAGTAGTAACCTTTGAACATATGGATAGACTTTCTGATAACGGGTGCACAGATGTCGACAGCACCTTGCATTGTCTTGACTCAGACGAGAGAACACTCAGTCGCATAAATGCTGTGAGCTCAGCGCTTTATTACTAAGTTCTTCTCCAGTTGCAAAGACGTGGCTATTATAGTAATTAAACGCAAGGTGGAACACCACTTCACCTGTCAGTTAAACACAATCATTTACTTTGTCTCACACACACACACACACACACACACACACACACACACACACACACACACACACACACACACACACACACACACAGAGAGAGAGAGAGAGAGACAAAGAGAGAGAGAGAGACAAAGAGAGAGCGAGAGAGAGAGAGACAAAGAGAGAGAGAGATAGAGAGACAGAGAGAGAGAGCATAATTTCTGGTAGACTTTTGCTGAAATTAACAATTTCTAATGTGATAAAACTAAAAACCTTAAGCTCTCACAATTTTTCAGTGGAATGTAAGACATTACTGTTATAAACAGACTTAATAGCTTCTGAAACTTAGCAATTTTTTTTAAATAAAATAAAATCCAGCAACAAATGTGCACTGAACTAATGCCGCTATTTGTCGACGCATGTCAAAAGAGACGAGCAGTTAACTGGAAGGAAATCCTCACGTGTTTCTGTGGATATAAAGCATCTCTCCTCAGGAATAACGAGTCAGATTTAAGGCCACAGTGGCGTCTGAGCCGGGCCTTATTGCGTTTACAGGCCAAGCTGAAGGAATGAACAGGGTACCATATCAGAGAGAAAACAAAACTCCCAAATACCCAACTGTGGAATGTCTCAACTTTGCTCTCCTTACACCACATTTCAATCCTGAATAAGTACTGAGGTGCATAATTTGAATACAATTTTCCCAAGATAAAAAAAGAAAGAAAACAAAACAAATACGGAAGATATTCCAGTTCTTCCATCTTCCAAATCTCAAAAAGATCTTTGGCTTTAAACGTCCAAAATATATAGTACCTATTTTTAGCTTCTTTTTTTTTATATTTATATAAAAGAATCTCCTTGAAAAATACAATAAAATTAGATTTTAAAAAACTAATCGTGCAAATTTGAGTTTGAGTCAACATACTTAAGACCTTTAGACAATCACAAGGTGATGTGCAGCGACTGCTCCGCCATCTGCTCCGTCCCGTGCGCTGGATGAACAGCGTGGTCGAGCGGGAGTCTTTCCTCAGAGTTCCTCGTGTATTTCACGCACCGCGAGCCTCCGTCAGGGGGCAGAGTCAACTGCACACAGTCTGTCTGTGCGAGCAGAGGCGTGGAGGTTATCCAGCTGGAAAGACTCCGCTCCGACAGCTCTAAAGTCTTATCGAGGCACTCCGAGTCTTTGTCGGAGGGAGGCCGCCGCTCCTCCAAGAACGGAGGAGCGTCTTTGGTGTAGGGAGGGGCGTCTATTTCCTTAGGCACTAATGTGTAGATATCGGAGGGGCCCATCTCACTGTCCGAGGGCTCCAGTGGGCTTCTCTGGCCCGTTTCTTCATCCGCTGGTAAGACGGGCCCCTTTTTGGCCTGTGATGTCTCGGAGCCGGGGAAGCCCCTCTGGTCCTTTTTATTGCAACCTTTAGGGGAAGGCTTGGTAAGGGACAGGAAGGGAGGCTCGGGGCTGAGCGGTGACCCCACCTTGACCCGGCTCAGGCTGAGGATGTTCCTGCGGGTTTCAGCGGGGAGTTTATCCAACTGCCTTCCAACTTGGACCGGGCTGGGAAACAGCGTGCCTTGACACGCCCTGTAGAAATATCTGGGAAGCAAAGCAAAAGCAGATATCAGGAGATACAGACACTTATTCCAGAGATGAACGCGAGGTTCTCGGGATAAACAGGGGAGAGGCATCTGGAATCAATAGCTGATCTGAGTCATGACACAGGTCATAGATATTTTAGGAATGGGCTCTGTGAAAGCGCTTGTTGAAAAACATTAGCCGAAGTGTACCTGGGCAGCAGCGCTGCTACAGGTGTGATGACGCAGAGCAGGTAGAAGAGAGGGTCCTGCAGCAGCCTCTGCATGGTCCAGTAGGGGTTGGAGGGGGAGTAGCAGGTGGGACAGGAGGCGTTGTAGCACAGAGCCACAGTGAGGAACAAAGCCACGCTGAAGGCGATCGACAGCCAGTTCATCCAGGTCTGCGGGGGAAGGAGGAAAGTCCTGTGAATTTACTCGGTTTAGCTCAATATACAAATCATGACAAAATACATACCATTTTATAAATACTATAAACTTGCTTTGTACACGTTTAATAAACCATGCATACAGGAACTTATTAATTGAGGCGCTAACTTTCTTTAACAACTACTATTCCCACTGAGAAAGCAAAACAGAGACCCAACGGCTTATAATAAGTTACTGAAGCATCACGAACATTTCACATTCAACCGTGCACGAAGCTGATCTGAAGAAGTAGACCGCCAATTCCAACTTCAACAAGACAATAAGATGAGTGAGTTTAAATAAAGTTAATGGGAGGTTTCTTTTACACTATCCCAAAATGAGTGTGACGATAAAAACATCAACACTGGCAAACAGCCTGTAGGACAAACCGAAAAGCACCACATGGCGGAGGTTTTCCATAGACCAAGTGGACACGGCACAATGCTACTGGGAAACTTTTTCCGTGAACTTGAAAGGTTTGTGAAGAACACGGGCACTCCCATCTACTGCCCCTGGGCCTGGACGGCTCGACATCGCGGAGGGGAAAATGAATGTCCAGGTTTATCAAAGGTATCTTATAGGATAATGTCAGAGTGGCTGTGCACCAGCTGAAGATCGGTAGAGGCCGTGTGATGCAGCAGGACAACGACCCTAAACGTCAGAGTAATTCTACAACAGAACGACTTCAAAACAGAGGACAAAAATCCACCAGAGACATTGACACCGGACATCCTGAGAATATGGTCGATCTGAATATACGGTCGGTGACTGATGTTTCAGAAATATTATTATTATTGACCAATTATGCTTTATCTGGAAATCTGGAAATAACCGTCTCTTTAGCAAGCAAAAGCCTCCAACATGTTCACCAGCAGCTCACTAACATTGTCAGTTTGTTGCTTGGTGCTGAGCAGGTAGTGTGCAGATGCTAGGATGTGGTGGGAATGACTCAAAACAGTTGTGGGCCGGGAAAACCAAAACAATCAGCTGAAAGATGCTAAAACATTTCTTGGACCTGAGGGGAAATGCAGTCTGGTGATTATTCTCTCTTGGTTCATTACTTTAGGAGATCCCAATTATATTACACACGACCATTTGATCAATTGTGAGTATAAAAATGTATATTTTGGATGATTAGTGCAGCTTTAGTGTTCGCCTTTGTTTTCCCTCCGAGAAATGTTTGGTGAAACAAATGACGATTGAGATGAGCAAAGGATTTTTTTGGGTGTAAAGGAGACATGTAATTCTTTTTCACTTTTTCCCTTTCCTCCAGTGTATTATACATGATTTTTTCTGAAAAGTTAAAAGGGCCAAAGTTCTTTGTAAAGTGAGCTCCTCACCCCGACAGAACACTGTCCTGAAACGCCCCGTCAGTAATCCGGCCGATACTTCTGTAACATGGTGACATCACCATTTTAAGGAAATGTTGACGGCATGTCTAGTTGCTAGTCTGTCAAACATCCAACAAAGCAGAGTAAGGGTGATAATTTCCTACATGCTCCAAAAGCAGTTAATCAATCACAACAGAGTGGGGCCGCTGGCAAATCAGAGCAGACTGGGCTTCATGGGGAGGGAGGGGCCTTAAAGAGACAGGAAATAAAACCAAGTGTTTCAGAGAGACGCTGGAAAGAGGAGCTGCAGGAATGGACAGTCTGAGGAAACTGATGTGTTTACTGAACATTAGATCATGAAATCATTTCCAAGTACTAACCCAAATTAAAATTATGAACCAGAATATGAGTACGGTATGTTTCTTTAAAAACTGAATTGTTTATACGCTTGTCGCTTAGTGATTTCTCCGTGTCCACAAATCCGATGGCAGAAATTATGACATTTAAGATCCAGGTTTTAAGACATTCGATTTTTCCTTTAAAAAAGGTATAAAAATCCATCAAGGACATTAGCACATGAAGCGCCACATGTTGAAATCAAGAACAACCCCGTGCAATGTCCCCAAAAATGCTTAATGACTCTGTTAAGGTTGGAGGTGTCTCAGGAGAGCGGCTCCAACTGCACCAGGGGAGGGATTAGCACACCTTCAACTTCATTTGTCTTAATCAGTCCCCTGGTTAAAAAGCCTGTGAAGAAGCTTCCAGAGAGGAGAGAGACACAGAAAGAGAAGTGAGTTTTGTTCTTAATAAAAAGAGTTAACGGTGAGCGGCTGTTGTTCTGGTGTCTGTTGGGTGACAAGGATGTTTGATGACTCAAATCAATATGTCTTTATATATGAACCAGGGAACACCACAGCTGTGTCAGTTTTGGCCCGGGTCGTGCGTCACGGCACTAAGAATGCAAGTTAGTCAGCCTCTGAGTCAATAGAGCTTTGGCGGGAGAGGACAATGACGTGACGATGATCCCAAACACATTTGAAAAAGCGAAAACTGTGTAACTTGGCCAAGTTTGTCCCCCGACTTGAGATGGTTGAGCAACTAAAACCCCCTCCAGCACAGAGCAGCTGAAACCACTCATCTGTGAAGAGAACATCTCTCCACAGACGAGTCTTAGACTGGTATCATCCATGTCCGGGTCGCACCAAATACGAAGGTGGACATACTGAAAAACTGTCAGTCAAATTTCAGATTTTGATTTGACTAAACAAACTGCAGTAAATGGACAGACCATGTAAGTCAGTTTAGTTGTATACGGTTTGTCCTCTTGTGTACTTGTGCAATGAGCTTAGTCTGTCAGGGTGAAAATATTCAATGATGTTTCATCCTTGAGTTGACTGACTGATAAGACATCTGACAAGAGTGAATACTATATAATGGTTCACTGGAATATTGTCACACACACACACGCACGCACGCACGCACGCACGCACGCGCGCGCGCGCAAACACAATTATGGCCTTGGCGCGACTACATGTGGTTTAATTGACTTTCACAGCAGTTTACCAATCACACGTGCATTATGTTCCCCAGCAGTACCTGCCGGCCGAGCACATGGAAATGTTAACCTTTGGTCCGATGCAGCTCGCGATGGATACTTCTGTGCGCGATGGGCCATCATGTCCAGGAAGGTACGTAAGTAAAAACTGAAGAACTTGTCAAGACTAAAATTTACAGCCTAGGCATAATGGAAAAGACTCTAATTCAATGCAGGGTCGTAAATTTAAAACGGTTTGTGGCCAAGATAGCGGGGCAGTTTATGAGAGACATGCGTGGATACCTGGGAGTAAAGCCAAGGACGGAGGAGGAGAAAAAATAAACAGGTGCTCTTGGAGCTCCGTGGTAGTGTGAAGTGAAGGGGGTTCTGTATTGTGGTAGACGGAGTTTGCAGTTTTCCTGGACAGAGGCAGACATACTGTCAAACAGATATATAAGCTCTGATGCTGCGGTACCTCCTGATTCAATATAATCAGACAGAGTTAAATATCCATGTGCCTGTCAGCCTTCACACTGGCGCTCTCACAGCCCAAATGCTGATCCTCAGTGAGAAAAGCAGCGCTGGCAGAAAAGAAGCCATTCTCTATGAATGCATATTAGGGGCATCGTGGGTTAAGAATTTGAATAAATAAAAAGATTACAGAGCCAGGGGGGAAGTCTGTTATATTGCTATCATCGAGGGGAGACATAAATTTATGAGGGGGAGAAAAAAAAAGTGATATTCTCCGAGATTATAAAGTCATAAATTTGTGAGAAATCCATCATCCATCCATTATCTGCACCGCTTATTCTTTGAGGGTTGCCGGGGGTGGGCTGAAGCCAATTCCAGCTGACATTGGGCAAAAAGGCAAGGTTCACCCTGGAAAGGTCACCAGTATGTCACAGGGCCAACATATAGAGAGACGAACAACCATTCACACTCACACGTACGGGCCGTTTAGAGTCTCCAGTTAACCCAAGCTGCATGTCTTTGGAGAAAATCCATGCGGAGACAGGGCTAGTAGTTAGTACTGAGGCCAAAGACCCAAAGGCCCAAGAAGAAGATTTTGGGTTCAACACTGACGGCCGTCCGGGGGCCTTTCTTTGTGGAGTTTGCATGTTCTCTTTGCATGTGAGTGCGAACAGTTGTTTGTCTCTGTATGTTGGCCCCGTGATTGATTGGTGACCAGTACAATGTCAACTGGGATGGGTCCATTCCTCCTGGCGAGCTTCAAAGGATAAGCGTTATAGGATGGATGGAAGTTCGTGAGAAAAAAACTCTCCGCAAAGCAATGGGCAGATACGAGGATAATGCTGGTTACATCTGCGAGCAATTCAAACAGGTAACTTTTATTTCCTCGAGCTTCAAGGTCAAGAAATAGAAGGAGCTCATGTTTGCCAGTTTGCCTGTTCGACTCTCTACACCTGCCATGCACGTTGCACAACACACCTGTCCATAACAGGCTCACCTTCCCATCTCCAACTTCACTCCGCCCACCCCCACCCAGGTCATCCAACCCTGCTCACATCTCAGCTCCATCCTACAGAAACCACCACACCCTGTTTGCCGCTAGCCTCTGCCTGCCAGAACCAAACTCTCCCCAATAAATCTTCACTGTATCACTTGAAGCTGTGTTCTGCGTTTAGGTTCACACATTCAAACATAACGGACTCAGACTATTGCTAAATCAGATAATTCAGTATGTCACTGAAGGTAGTTATGTAACAAACAAAAAAAATATATACTGGGAGTGTTTCCATCCGTGGACCTAAAATTAGATTCTTTACCCAGGTTTTGGTCTCAATGCCCAAGTGCAGCAGAATGGTAAATAAAGCAAGGCTGGTGATAGGAGTTCCCCATGTAAACAGATCCACATCAGAGTCAGCATAGGCCTGGAGAGAAGAAGAGGGAGAGGGGGGCGGAAAGAGGGGAAATGATGAGTAAGTCAGTGCAGCGAGTGAATGAGGACCAGATGATGGAAACAAAAAACAGACTCACAAAGTAAGGAATGAAGAAGCAGACCAGGCTTTGGTAGAAGGCGTCGATCATGTTCATCCAGAACATATATGGCTTATATTCCTGCGAGATAAAACCAGGGAGTCACAGTTATGAACCACTTAATTGTAATATTTTCAAAATAAAGACGATCATTAGTTTTATTTGTAATGTGATAGGCGTGATGTAATGTCAATTTAGTTTCTGAGGAAGAAGGTTTATCAGTGGAGGCTTCTATAAACACAGATCACTTGTTTTTTCCAGGCCCGTGTTCTCACTGGGCTGCTTTATAGTAAAACAGAAGACTTGACTGGACCTCGGAGTTCTGGCCGGACACGTAGAGCTGAGGTAGTTGTTGGAGAGTCTCTGTGGACACGTCTTTGTCCAGAGTGCCAGTGATGAGTTGTGGAAAGGCGGAGAACATCAGGTTGAAGAAGATGAGATACCACTGGTCAATCATGGCTGAACCTGAGAATCCACAGTAGAACTGATACCAGAAGACAAGCGCCACAAACATCTATGGGGAGGCAAAGATGACAAAGATGGATTCACATCAGGAGCCAGGACAGAAAAAAACACAAGGAAACACTATTTTTTAACTAATCTAAATGCATATATTCTGTGAGATCACTATATTGAGTATAGTAAAAGATGCTTACAGCATTTTTGTAGAAGAAATACAGAATCATGTTTGCCAGCCGGGAGTAGCACCAGTGTCCGTGGACGAGCAGAAGCTTCTGGAGATACTGGAAACGTGGGAGGGCAAAGTCGCTCGCCATTACTGCCTGCAAAACACCAGGAGGACCAAACCAGTCAATCTGCACGGTCCATTCATCCTCCCTCACACCATCAACACTCACGGGACTTTTACATGTGGTTATTAGGATATTACAGTTGGAGATGTCAGGGCCCTGCTACTCTCACCTGCGTCCGTTTAATGAATCTTTAGCCGGTATAATCTTTCCAAAGCAATAACCCTTTAACGAGTTGTCCACCTTTTGGGATTTCCTCGTTACAAGCGGTTGGGAAACCTGCCAGTCTCATCTATCAACGTCCAAAACGAATCCCTCCCTGTGGTCAAGCCCCGGTTTATAACTTACACTCTAAACAACGCCGCTCGCTCTTTATGACAACCTCTCAACTGTCAACATTATCTGTCAACAAGAAAAATAACAGCAGATGCCTCTGGCGTGCAGCGATTTACTTTCTGCTGCGCTCTAATAACGGCCTCGTAACGACTGCATGGGGAGAGCGCCCCTGATAGGAGAAACGGTGTGTTAATCATAATGCAGCGTGTGTGCTGGCCTGAGTGCAGAAATGTGAGTCTCAGCACACCATGGAATCCCAAGGAGTGACTGCTGTCTCATTAAGGGCAAATTTGATTAACAATGATTAATCTAGTGGCTCCGCTAAGGACAGGATACTGAGACTTTAACAGATGTGCTACACAGCAGCAAGCCCGTAGAGTCTCCTCTGGAAGTTAATTGGGAATCTCCATCAT
This sequence comes from Scophthalmus maximus, assembly GCF_022379125.1. Classification (NCBI taxonomy): domain Eukaryota; kingdom Metazoa; phylum Chordata; class Actinopteri; order Pleuronectiformes; family Scophthalmidae; genus Scophthalmus; species Scophthalmus maximus. Next base: position 20,239,742 of record NC_061527.1, on the reverse strand, counting down.
TGCTATGCAAGATCACCTTTCCGGAACAGGGTGTTACTATAAATTGCGCGAGGGGGGTATGGGTTGACACCTTTTTTTTTCTCTCTCCTGCTGCTGTTTGTCAGTGATGCTACCTTGGCTGTGCCATTGTCCATGACCTTAGAGGAGGATGAGAAGCTGGTGTGGATGAAGATGAGACTGAAGCTCATAAAGTCTAGTGATTCTCTGTAGGACACGGGGACGAGCTACCTGAGTCAGCAACACACAGGCAATCCTAATTAGAGGAAGTGTATGGATGTGGGCTAAAACACACACTTAAGAGTAATGAAAAACCATTACATATGCTAAAGAACGCCCGTGTCTGTCCCATAGATCCCCTCGTTCTCTCCTCGACCTCTCTCATCCCTGGGTTTATTTTTATTTTTATGATCTCCTTCAAATCACCCCACAGCTTCATCCACTCCCGCTCCTCTCTGCCCCACTCTCGTCATCCGTCCCCTCCCATTCCTGGCCCTGCCGCGCCCAGATTTGTCCTTACCTGCATGCCTTCCTGTCCCGAGATCCCCACGCCCACGTCCGCTACCTGGATCATGCTGACATCGTTGGCCCCGTCACCTGTGATTAATGGATGATGATACATAAACTGTAAGCTGGAGATCGACAAGCCTTTAACAGCAGAAAGCAGACAGAAGTTCCATGAGCGTGGCGTTTTCTATGTGGAAGGAAAACAAGGCTATCACTGCTGACAGTTTCTTCAGCTGTTATGTTACAGTAGCTGTGTGTGTGTGTGTGTGTGTGTGTGTGTGTGTGTGTGTGTGTGTGTGTGTGTGTGTGTGTGTGTGTGTGTGTGTGCACTATCCAGTGTTGTTAATCAGGTGGCCTTCAACAGCTCAGCCGTCCCTCTGGCAGATGCAGAGTCAGGCCTGTTGTTGTGGCTGAAGAGAATACTTTTTTTGTTTTTGCTCCACTTTGAAGGCAGCAACTATTTATTTTTTTGTAACCAAAAGTGGTTGAGTGGGAGGTGAAGTGTTGATGGGCAGAGTTTTGTTGTCACAGTAGTAAACAGCTCAGGAGTAGCAGCGCACACTGCACACAAGAGGAAGGTGGTGATGAGCGCTCACACAGATCCAGATACACTGGTTCTGCAGCTGTGTATTATCATAAACACATTATGCTTATATTCAGGTTTATAATTTCAATTTTGGTTACTACTTGAGAAGGTGACATGGTCTTATGTTCAGAAAAAACGCATCCGTTCCCTCACACTGTCCCTTTCCAGCGTCTCTCTGAAACACTTGGCTTTAGCTCCCGTCTCTTTACGGCCCCTCCCTCCCAATGAAGCCTAGTCTTCTCTGATTGGCCATCTGGCCCGTTCTGTTGTGATTGGTCAACCGCTTCCACCGCGTGTGTAGGAAGTTTCGGACTCCGCTCTCGCTTTACCTGACTTTGTTGGGGGCGTAACAGACCAGCCGCTTGGCGGGCCGTTTGTATACGTCACTCCCCAACACCTTCAGACACGTGCTAGCGGTTCTGACTCTATGACTCAGAGGTTTTGTCCTGGTGGTTGGCGCGTCAGTTTCCCGACGCTTTCTCTAAAATCGCTTACTGGCGCTTTAAGTGCTGTGTAATTAATCCAAGCTTAAAAGCCAATCAGGCTAGGTAGCCAGCTAGCTACCTAGCATTTTTTTACAAATTTATTTCATATATTTTTATTCATCAATTTAATATTGAATAGTTTTAGGTTCTATGTTGTACTGCAAATCAGGATTTTGATCATCAGGTTATCTGTTGACGATTTTTTGATTCAGTTATTAAGAGTAGAAAATTGTGAAAAATCATCATACTTTTCCAGAGCCCATGGTGACATCATGAAATTATTACTCTGTTCTGTATTATAGTGAAAAAACCCAGCTGACTTTCAGTGTATAGAGCATGTCATTATTTTCACAGATTTTGCATCTTTTTTTCTTGCTTACTCCAGTCAAATTCAATCTCTGGAACAGCAGGAAAACAAATTACACACTGAAATGGTATGTGAGGCAAAATATAATTAACATATAGACTACAGCAGGTGGGGGCTCCATTCTTGTTAGCGTCTTAAAACTGAAAAGGATGAAAATGATAAGATTAGAGCTCTGATAGATATCAGAGCTCCACCGTCGTCTGCTCTTTGGAGCCGCAGTGTTTCCCTCCACATTACTGCAAAACAAAGCGCCTGTCTGGCAAAAACGGGACCGTCCTGAGTGCAGCACCAACGCAAATGGAAAACAGGAAAGAGAGAGTCATAAGTCACGCTGATGTCCTCATGTTGCCTCCATTATACTATAACTGTATAATGACATACGTTCCTTAACATAACATTGTTTCAACTCGGTGGTGACAGCAATGACGCAGACTGTGTGTATGAGGAGTTTACACTTCTTCTCGACCTAAATTTCAAAGTCAGCTCATACTGACACCACAGCACTGTGATCAGTGTTACACTGAGTCTGCCACATTGATATTCGTGACAAAAAGAACGTGGAAAAAACTGTCATTAATCTTTAAACAGGAAAACATATTGTTTCTTGGTAATGCTTGACGACTGAACTTTGGGAAATTGCCTGTGTATGAGTAATAACTGCTACAGGGTTATTTGACAGTGATGCGCTGTAGAATATTATGAATATTTAGTTTGCTCAACTGTCCAAGGAGATTCTTTTTACACTACCTATTAGGGAAGACTGAGTGTAAATGTCCTAAAAAGTCCTAATCTCCAAGATTCGCTTCAATATCTATCACGATAAAAAAGGGGTCACAACGCCTACCCATAGTCAAGAGCTCAAAGTCAAAGGGATATGATATTGTACATAAAAGTGTATTGGTGTCTTGATATTTACCTATGGCCAGAGTCATGACCTTCAGCTTGTTGCGCACCAGTTTGACCACCATGCTCTTCTGCAGCGGCGTGGAGCGGCAGCAGAGGACCGAGCGGCAGCTCCGTGCTACAGCCAGAAACTTATCCTCCAAACTCTTATCCAGGGCATAAGCCAAAGTCCGCCCATCGATAACCAGACCCAACCGGTGCACCACTAAGGGAATTGTGTGGGAGGATGAGGGCGGAGATGAAGAGGGATAGATCTCAAAGGGCGCAAAGTTAGCGTGGAAGGCCTTGGCAGCTTGGTCTGTGGCGCTGCAGAGGAATTTGGTCTGGATGTAGTGTAAACTCTCCTCCAGCAACAACGCACAGCCCTCCTGGTTCAGGGAGACAGGCACAGAGTGAGTGGACTTCAGGTTCAGGACGCCGAGTTGTATAATATCAGACTGTCTGACCTGCTGCACATCTGGGAACCAGATGCTGCAACGGCACAGAATTATCAAGGGTCCTTAAATAAGTGTCTGACCCCATTCTTTAATAACAGTTCTTTTTTTAACACGGAAAACGATGACCAGATATAATATATATATAAACATACATACATACATACATATATATATATATATATAAAAGGAATATATAAAAACATTTTGGGAAATATGTTCTTTGTATTCTTGCTAAGAATTAGATGAGGAAATTTAAAATAACCGGGTGTGACGAATGATAAGTTACAAACAGCAGACAATTAGCTTAGCTAAGCATAAAGACTGGAACACCATCAGGATGCAGGTGGAGCGCTGGATGGAGTGTAACGGAGCAGGGAGGGGTGGAAGTAGCAGAGTAGTTTGTTTTCAATCTGACACTAGATTGAGTTCCAGAAATTGCATTGTGCAGCTTTAATCAATTATTTTCTTGATTAATTGATTAATTGTTCACTCATACAAATACAAACAGTAAAAGTTGAGCAAATTTACCAGAGTTTCCTTCAAATTGCTTGTTCTGTCCAAAGCCCAAACACAGTCATGTTACCGTCACAAAGGACTTTAAAAAAAGTGAACACAGTGGTTGATGAAGTGTTGATTGAATCACTGATCAATGAACAACTTGTTTCATCTCTATCGTCCCACCTTTTTGTTTAATCAAAGTGTTAAAACACTACAATTGAGGTGTTACAGGGGTTTATGTGCTGGACTATTTCTTGGCCAAACTCTGTAACATCAGGGATTAAAGCAAAAAATCATAACCAAATAATATATACTTCTAAATTGGTTTGGATTGGCCGGTGAGCCCGTCCCTGCAACGCATCCCAAACGATTCACGCAGGACCATCAAAGAGACAGACATTTCTTGCGCCTTAAGCCAAATTCTGCTGAGGGGCCCTGCTACCTGACCCGTGAGCCACGAAAACCATTTTCCGTTGCTACACAATAGGGGATGGGCGACTTCTGCTGAATTGACTGATCTGGTAGCGGTCATAAAAACGATTGTACACCTCCTCATCCTGTCTTCAACTGTTTAGTTTTCAAAATGTTTTAATTTTACATTCATACAGCTGCCAGCCACTAGGCTCATGGCGACACATCCCCCTCACAAAACAAATAGCTGAAACAGTCCAACACACACACCCCTTGACAAGTCCCAACCTTGTTTTTACACTTTGGTTCTTCGGCAGAGTCGTAAGCATTCACTTTGGACAGCGCCAGGCTAGCAGTTTCCCCTGGTTTCCAGTCTTTCTGCTAGGCTAAGCTAACTGGCTGCAGCATTATGTTTATTGTCTTCTCATCTAATGCAGCTGGCTGGAAGACTAGTGGTATATTTATGAATCTCTATTTGTTTAGCAAACCAAACCCATGCAAAATGACAATTTTTTGTTTTATATTTTTTGGGATAATGTGGACCTGTTTGGATTTGTTGACTCTTCCTCGTGGCGAGGCAGAGTTTACGAAACCCCGGCTGGTGCGGCTCACCTGGGAATCAGCATTCAGTGTCAGGATCTCCTCCTCGGGGTCGAGCAGCTTGCAGGCATACGCAATATTTACGGCTGTTTCTTGTTTGTCGCCCGTCAGAACCCATATCTGCAGGCCGGCCTTCCGCAGGGAAGCAATCGTTTCAGGCACGCCATCCTGCAGGCGGTCCTCGATGCCCGTCGCCCCTAGACGTGGACACGTGCAACACACGTGACAAACCCTCCAACATTGTATACCAATTTTAAAGACATTCGATCTAATTGAACCTAAAAGCGAGGAGTGAGCAGGGCATCTTTATAAATTACCTAAAAGCTGGAGGTTCGTCTCCAGTCGCAGGGCCGACTCGTAGAGCAGCTCCTCTCTTCCCTGAATGGCCGTCTCAGCCTGCAGGTGGCGCTGCAGCCAGCAGGCATACTCGTCCTTGCTCATGATCTGGCACATTATCACAAACGTTTACACACACACACACACACGTATACACGGATCATTATCCGTTAAAAGTTGCGGGGTGAAATTTAACAGCGGGGCAGATTCTCCTCCGCTGCCTACATAGCAGAGGAAGCTCCACTGGAGAATGTGAGACCTTGAGAAGGTGTTTTATCACATCGTGTTGGTGACGGGCTTTGCACAGGCAGAGATATAATGAGCCCAGCTTGTGAGAGCATAAATTAACAGCCTGGGAAAGTGGCACAGATTGCAACTGAGTCACAAAGAATGTCAATTTGGACGAGCCGGTCCATGCGATCATCTGTGCTGGGCTCCAAAACTCAACAGCCACGAGACAGATCGTCACCAACTCCTAACGCAGTGTAATTACAGAGGGCATTTGTTTGGCACTTCTGAGGAGATCCGTGAATCCCTGTTACCTTTTTTGCAATGCACAGTGTGCGAAGGCCATCGGCTGCATACAGGTTCAGGTAGTTCTGGGTCCTGTAGACAATCTTTTTCTGGCGCTTCCCTTTGGAGTTACCTTTAAAAAAAACAAAAGATAGAAGAATCAAGATGACATTTTCTTGTTTTTAGAGGAATTTGCACAAGTGGTGAAGTGTTTTGGTTCCAGACAGCCAAAGGCTTCTTCCAAGAAGCACATGAAAGCCATCTGTCTTCACACCTAAATTAACCATGTGCGCCGCGCCTCGAAACATTTCACAAATTCTTCAGATCACTCATCAAACTGCGTCTGGATTACGCAGAGCAAAATGTGATAGTAAAAAACTATTTATCTACTTCAATTGATTTTCTAAATGATCTTAGTATGGCTGAATATTACATGTTAGTTTAATCAAAAGTACCGCAGCATGTTGGGCCATCTTTCTGGCGTGGGGACAGTGATCAAACAGATTGGCTTTATCAGACACAGATGAACAAGCCAACCCCTCGGATGCCAGCCATGTAAGCTCGCTAATAACACGACAGCTTTGCTACACATGCACCGCCACATAAAATGTTGGTTGTTTTTTTTTTAACTGAGAGGAAGGACGCAACACAAAACTGTTGGATTCTCGTCTCAAAAAAGGATTTTATTCACCATGATAGAGGATCCAACTGAATATGCTTTTATTCACAACTAAAGCAGACTTGTCTCGTGTGAAAGTAATAAGGCAGCTTCATCATTGTTCGGAAATATTCTTTTTACTCTCTTAATTACTCTTTACTTTAAGGCAGAGGGAAAATAAGCATTTACGAGGACAGCAGGAGTTTTTTTTTTGACAAGTGGCTGCTAGGATCAGACCAGACCAGGAAAGATGCAGGTGTAAATGCACACAATGTTTCTTTTTCCTCCTCTTAAAAAAAGAGGAAAATACAGTAAAAATGGGATTTGTTTCCGGTGTGTTAAAGGCTGAGTCCATTGTTTACTTTCCTTGTAGCTCTGTTCTGGTCTCCATCAACTCCTTAGAGAGGAGTCTGGCTCTTTAGCCTACTAAATGCTCCATTATGTTCACCAGCTACGTGCGAACTTTGTCTGTCTGTCATTTGGTGGAGGTTTTTCTTAGGGTCTGAGAACAACAAGCTTGAACTAAAACAGCAAAGTTGTGCGGCATCCAATCAAAACAAATAGCTGAAAGACACTAAAGGGCTCCGTAACCCCCAGATTTAGTGGATAATAATTTGTGGGTTTGTGACTAAAAAGGCCCTCTCTCACATTACACACAACCACTGTTATGATTAAATTATTGATCATAGCAGATTGACAAATATGATTTTGTTCTATTCAAGAAATAATTTGTAAAATTACAAAACTCAGAGGTCGGAAAGCCACGTTCAGTGTCGAGAGGTCTGTCGACGGATTGTTAAGATCTATAAATTTACTATCGGTGGAAGATTCCATATCAGCAGAAAAAATATAGATGCTAAATAAATTTTTTAAGGTGGAATCCGGTATTTAAAAAGGACCCTGCAGGAGAAGTAAGACATGGGTTACTTCATCAGACGCACACTCCCAACTTCTAAGACCCAGGGGTGTGCATTCTACTTCCAGCATCTCCCGCACAACGTGTTATTAGTGACACAACAACAACTCCCTCATCGCCTGAATGGAGCCATTATAGACGTCTGTGTTATGAGGAGGCCCAACTCGGACTGTGCTCTAATTGGCTGGATTCACCCAATGGAAAAAACAAAGGAGTGAGTTGTCCGAGCAAAGACACACCCTGTTGGCCATTAAGGGCACTGAACTGAGGAACGTAACGGAGGAGGGGTGAAGGTGTGTGCGAGCAGGACTGTCCCAGTGGAGAGTCTCTCCTCCCCTGAGCAGCACCACTCCGTGAATTTCAAGAGGAAAACATCTGAAAGTGGCACATTATGTCGGCTCAGACGTTGCTCTACAGAGGACAGTGTAAGTGATGAACTATCGGCACGGCCCTGAGCCGTAATGCAAAGGGACCGGTGCGGTCTCACTATGGACAATCTATAAAATCAAATATGTAATTCAGAATTCGTCCAAAGAACAGCGGAGTACAGCACATCATATAGAAAAGAAGATGGGAGTGCTTCCCCCAACTGAGGTGTTGCAGTTAATAAGTCTTTAAACCAAACAGGCAAACTGTCTGTTTGCATGTAGGTCCCTTTCAACTCCAGGGGCCCAGTTAGTAACTCAGGCTTTCTGTTTAAAGTCTCAAGCCCAACTCAAGATAACCTTGACTTTTAACAGTTCAAAAGAATAGATTATATATCTGTTTTCACAGTCTCTCATGCCACATGTTACTTCTACGTGTGGCCATAGAGCATCATCATAGAGCTTCTCCAAAAGACTCATTAACCATGCTGTCACAAGGACCGTTACAGGAAATCTTTCCTGCCACAAGCCATAAGACTTCACAACACCCCACTCCTCTCTGACAGAGAGACTCTGGACTCTAAACTAAACTAAAACATAAAACATAAATCCCGGCACATTTGCACCTTCATGTTACGATGTTCCTCTGCACACTACTGATAACTGATTGCGCATACTGCACTATTTCCACTATTAATATTTCACGTAAATGTCCTTATTCTCTTTATTTTTTGCAATTCGTATTTTATTTGTTTTATTATAAATATTTTTTTAGGGTGTTGTGTGAAACTTGCTGCTGTAACACTGGAATTTCCCAGCTTGGGATAAATAAAGTACCTATCTATCTATCTATCTATCTATCCATCTATCTATCTATCTATCAGTTTCCTCAGTCTTCACGCTGTTGTAGCTTTTCATTAAAAATCTCAATTAGTCAAACCAATGAATCATTTAATCGACAGAAGAAGTGCTGCTGTTGGTTTTATTTAATCTTGACATGTATATCTGAGATGTTGAATAGTCGGGCAAAATGAGAATCTTGAAGATGTTGCCCTGGGCTCTGGGAAAATTATTATGGACGTTTTTTTTCATATTTTTATAGTCTAAATTATTAATAAATTCATGAAAAAAATAACAGATTAAGTCAAACAATCCTCAGGTGCAGCCCTACAAACGGTGCGTTGTGTGTGTGTCAGGCTTTCAATCTGAAACAGTCCTTGCTAAGCACTCCTACACAGATGTGCAGCGGCAGTGTGCGAAGCATTAGTGAAAAGTGCCTGTGTGGCTCTCTGTGTGCCTGGAATACTAACAACCTGGTACACCTTCGCCATTAGGATGTGAAAGAACTTGTGGAGCACGGAACAAGGTTTTTAAAAACACACAGGGAAAAAAACACACAAGGAAGCCCAGATCTTTCCTTTTTTTTTCTTTTTCAGGGCACCGGTCAATGCAGGCATTGAGTTTTGCTGCAGTGACTTGCTCTAAAAATACAAGCTCTTACATAACATGTTACCTTATACGTTTACATCAGTGGAAAGCATGAAGGTTTGGGGCGGGGGGTGCTCTGCAAGGGCAAAGCCCACCCCTCTGTGCAGCCTTGTTAGTCCACTGCACAGAGGAGAATCACAGTTTTACACAAAACCCGAAGCAGCTACAACTGAAACAAATCCATCACCGTGGACTGATGAGTTTTTTCCCCGTGCTAAGATTTCATCGAGTGATTTACAACAGCTATGATTAATCAGCTCAGTCTTCAGATATAATAAAGCACCAGTGACACTTCATCACAGAATCACATCATAAGACCAGGATGACAGCGGCGAAACCATTTATCACGAGTCTACCACCAATAAATTCACCTTTATTGACACAACAAGGTGAGAACAACAGTATGAATGTGTGTTTTCCTACCTGTGTTGGGAGGTTTGATGAGGTCCATGATGACAGAGTCGGCTCCTTTAGTGTACACAGTGATCTGATCCGTCAGCGGATGCCTGACCACCACGGACATGCGCTTCCTGGTGGAGTCGAAGCCCAGCGTGTGCAGCAGCTCGAAGCTCAGCTTCCCCAGGTGCGGCAGCTCCACGGTCACCTGGTCAGGGAGGCGTCCGACGAGGGAGCATTTGTAGGCCCTGGCGGCGTAGACGAGCGCAGCCTCGTCGGGCGACTCCGCCTCGTAGCGCAGCTCGCCCTCCTCCAGGTTCCACAGCTTACCGTCATAGGAGGGCGGGGCGGGGCTGAAGGCCTGGTCCAGGCCCCCGCGAGGGTGCTCCTCGTCCAGCTTGGTGAGCGTGCTCTCCGCAGAGGGGGAGGACAGCATGCTGGAGCATCCCTTGTTGGAGGAGCGGTTCGTGACGAGGCTGGAGGAGCTGCTGCTGTTGGAGCCCGAGGTCAACCGGCTGGGGGTGAAGCGTTTGATGAAGTCCTCGATGGTCTTGACCGGGGACTTGAGCTCAAACCTCATGCGGACCTGGAGGACAAGGGAAAACGAGTCAAACACTTGAGGTAGCAAGTAGCAAAACTTATTCTCAAAACTAAAAGGAACAAACATCATTACAGTGAAGCTTACTAGGATGAACTGGAATGACTAATCGTGGTCTCTCTATGTAGGAATACCAGATGTAATTTCCATTGTGTGTGTTCTCTTTTTTTCTCCCTCCCTTAGGACTATTCTGATCAGTTGTGTATGTTAGGTTATGTTAGTTCGCTGGGGGTCGGGCAGAGAAAGGTAAGGCTGGTCTTGTATTTGGTATTTTGTAAGGTGAATTATGTACACCAGTATATATTCAATAAAGAGATCATATAAAAGAAAGTCTTTCATAGTTTCCTAAGCTTAAGAAGTTTGTAAAATGGGCTCTAAGAGGATTTAATGAAGTGCTTTAAAATAAAATGAATGCAACAAACTGCTTCCTTGAAAGCTCTGGGGCACTTTGACACAGTCTCTCAAAGTACTTCTATGATTTCAGCTTCTTAAATGTGAATATTTCTGGTTTCTTTGCTCCTCTGTGACAATAAGCTAGATATCTTTGGTGTGTGGACAAAACAAAACATCATCTTGGGGTTTGGGGGAACACACACATTTTCCACAATTTTATGGACCAACCAACTAATCGATTAATCGAGAAAATAATCAACAGATTAATCAATTATGAAAACAATCGTTAGTTGCAGCCCTAGTTTTCATGTCACTGAAGATAATGCATTATGACTTTGGTCCTGATCAGACCCCTCTGCCTGGGGGTGCGATGGATCAGAATCTAAAACTTCTAAAGTGCCAAACATTGTCACACACTACTGTGTTTGAGAAAGCAGCCTCAGCTTTAGTGGTCCAGAGGACTTCTGTACTGATGAAAAGCCCCTCCTGGCTATAATCCTTCAGCCAATCCCTTATCACAAGGTGGTGCAGCACAACGGCGGAGGGAGTGACTCACATTGAGGTCTGCTGGCAGTCGGGAGCCACAGTTCTCACATATAAAAAGGTATAAATCATTCAGGTGCAGGGAGCCCAAAGGGCATCATAATAAAATGAACAATTACACTGAAACAAAGGACGAATAAGTACAAACGATACAAAATAGAAATAAAATTAAAAAAAACAGAGCAAATTTGTATCGAAGCCTGTGATTCTGTGCACATTTACACTTCCACCCATCGGATCAGATAACCTCCAAACAGAACCACAGCGAACATGAATAATGTGCCACTTGGTGAAGCTCAATTCAACAGAGCTGTGCCTCTGACTGGCAGGGCAGCGAGGCCGTGCGCACAGTGAGTGGCAGGGAGAGGATGTCACGTCCGAACAGGACGACCACACCCCGGCTCGCACAGAGGCAAAAACAAAACGCGGATACACAACTGCGACTTGACCGAGGGGAGCACATCAAAGATACGGGCAGCAAAACAGTGACGGTCACGTGCTTGGAATCCTTTTTGTGCTATTGTTTACATGGTAAACGTTGCCAAAAACGATTTGAATTCTTTTTGTCCAAAAATGGAAGCTACTACCAAAAAACAAAGAGGAAAACAAAAAAATTAGGCATTAGACACAGCCTTGCATTGGAGCTTTGGAAGGATATCATGCTGACCAAGATAGCAACAACAACAAAAAATACTATGGCCTTGAAACGATCATCACTGACATTATCCGTTCTGCTCTTGGTGCTGGTGAAACTAAGAAAATTGATTTCCTATTTGTTATTGCTTCATAAATGTTATCTTGCACATCCATCAGCTGTTTCTGGTCAGGGCGTTGCAAATACAGATCTCTCTCCCTCTCTCACAGGCAGTGTCTCTCACATGCTTCAGTACCATGCGGCGCAGGCACGCAGGCATATTTATAAGGGAATAGGATGGAGGTGGAAATGTTTTCCTTCTAAATTAATATATTTCCAGTAGAGTCAAAAAGATTTGTAGTAGTAACCTTTGAACATATGGATAGACTTTCTGATAACGGGTGCACAGATGTCGACAGCACCTTGCATTGTCTTGACTCAGACGAGAGAACACTCGCATAAATGCTGTGAGCTCAGCGCTTTATTACTAAGTTCTTCTCCAGTTGCAAAGACGTGTCTATTATAGTAATTAAACGCAAGGTGGAACACCGCTTCACCTGTCAGTTAAACACAATCATTTACTTTGTCTCACACACACACACACACACACACACACACACACACACACACACACACACACACACACACACACACACACACACACACACACACACACACACACACACACACACACACACACACACACACACACACACACACACACACACACACACACACACACACACACACAACACGTAGCATGTGCATAAGAAAGGTAAGTCAGGAACTGACATGTGCACATATAAAGACTATCGGACAGTCTGTCAGCCTATCAGACAAAATGAAGCGGTAGTTTCTTCTTAACTGGAGGAAAGGTTGAGATAGTGAGATTTTCTCAAGGCGAGTTTTACCTTCTGCCTGGGCTGGTTGGGGGAGGACACCACCACTGTGTTGCAGATGGTGAGGGCGATAAAGAAATCAATGATGTCTGAGAGGTCAGAGGGCAGTTGCGACATTGGCTGGCTGTGAAATCGCATGAAGTCCATCTGACCGCTGCATTCATTGACTTTGTCCAGGAGCTGCGGGTCGGGGGTGATATCTTTCTCCTGTGGGACAGATGAGGGTTTATCAGTGGAGTGCAGACGACACGCGGTGCGAGCGCAGCGGCGCGGCGACGCGCACTGACCATGGGGCTGCTGAAGGCCGTGTGCTTGGACAGGATGCTGGCGCGCTTGGCCTCCGCCCTGCTGCCCGTCCGGCGATGGGACTTGGTGCTCTGGGAGCGCAGCACCACCACCGGGGCGCTGTGGTGGCTGGTCACACTGTCCCGCCTGGGCAAGGTGCCACCGTGAGATGTGCACTCCTCCTCTTCAGAATCCATCTCCTGGTACATAGCAAGTCTCCTAGCTGGAGAACAGGCACACACCATGACAAGGGACTTAAAACTGCTAACTGTTTTCGTTAGAGGGTTAGTGTGTGTGTCTTTTTACTGGCTTCACTCACCATTGGCATCATGGGAGTACTCCACCCCTGCCACAGTGCAGCGGCGGAACACCATCTTGTTCTCCGTCAGCGTGCCCGTCTTGTCAGAGAAGATGTATTGCATCTGGCCGAGATCCTCGGTGATATTAAGAGCCCGGCACTGCAGGTGAGAGTCCGTCTCCTCGTCGTACAGATCCATATCCTGATGGATGAAGTACACTTGGCAGATCTTGACGATCTCAATCGACACAAAAAGGGAGATGGGTATCAGCACCTGGGAGGGAAGAGGGAGTGTTTATTGGAAAAGACGAGAGGTAGAGCTGGTCATCAGTGTATGAGTATTTTAAGAGAGTTCATTCCCCAACCAGAAATTTTTGTACACCTGGGTACAATCAATCAGAATGAAGAAAAATATATCCACATTTTTTTGTCTGCTAGTGAGCAACACCTGGACAGTACAAGCTGTGACTAAGACTACTTAGCAAGCAGAAGTTCTAAAAAATGGATACATTCATGAAATAGATATCTAAAAAATAGTTAATGTAGATGTATAAAAGTAAAGGAAACAAGGGATATATGCAGAAACACCTACAAGTAATGGATCAATAGCTCATGTAGACAGTTAATATAACGCATTAACAACTGATAGAAAGAGAAACATTTGAGATTAATATTTGAAACAGTTGGGAGTAATGGGTACATGCAATGGGAGGGGGGTACTCAAGGTCCTCTGAAAAGAAAGACATTCCAGCTTCTCATTTCCTTTTCTACTGGCTCTATAGTTGATTGTTTAAAAAATGTCCCAGAGTGGGACATTTCCAGGCAACATCTTTGGAAAGTGGTTCCGCAGAAATGAGTCAGAACTTTATGGGAGGGCCTGGACGCTCACCGAGCCATGTGTTTATTTCAAAGTGTACCGAGCAACGTTGGGCAACACTGGTACGGTCGCTCTCCAACCTCCATCTGTTTGTACAGCGCAGCTGCTATCTTCACTGACTTCTCATTTATTTCAAAACTACCTGCAGCATCATCTGACACAGGGCAGGATGACATTTTAGCTGACATTTTTACATGCAAGGTGGAGGGAGGGAAAAAAATCAATAGCTGTCGGGTGGCAATTTTTCCTACTTTGGTTCGTGTATTACAAAGATTATTTTGCAGCAGGAAACATAGTTTCTCTCTACTTTTCCAGACCAAATGTGAAGATATGAATCTAGAGGTCACGCACGCGCACGCGCGCACACACACACACACACACACACACACACACACACACACACACACACACACACACACACACACACACACACACACACACACACACACACACACACACACACACACACACACACACACACACACACACACACACACACACACACACACACAAATAACTACTGCCAATGCTTTGATTTATAACAACGCTCGTGTGCAGTGGGATAAACCATTTCAAACTCAAAGCCACGCCGTACGTCTTGTTTATATCTTTATCTGCGCCTTTGTCTCTTTGGGCTTTTCCCCCTGTTGTCGTACCTGAAAGACGATGATCATAGTGAGGAAGAGATAAATGGCCGACATGATGGGTGATAAGTCTGTCCCCTCTGGACTGAGGACGTCAAACACGGGCCTCTTATCTCCATACTGAAACATCCACAGCCCATGACCTGGAACAGCAACACCACAAGGTCAAATTAAACAAACACTGGAATGAGAAAAGATACGGACACACGAGCACTGTAAAGTAGATCCAACAAGATTTCACGTGAGATTTATCTTTTTGTTTTCCCTCCAATAAATCCGAAAAAATGAAGGTTTTAAATTGAACATTTCTCAACACGACTACAAGGCTTTCCAACACACACAGACACACACACACATACAAAGTGTGAACATAACTCTTAAACAGCTACACACCCACAGCAGCAAACAGGCACATGACCAGCAGGATGATCACACACCAGAACACATCCACATTCATCTGTCTCTCCAGTTTGCTGCGCTTGTAGCGCGGGCCGTTGTTGTTCAGCATGGCTTTGGTCTCGTGACCTGCAAAGACACGGACCACATTAGACGCAGCAGGTCAGAGGTCAAGTGCGGGCGGCTGATGTCATATGTCATTTTCGGGGAGGGGGTGGGGGCCTTACCTGCGTAAATGACTATTCCCACAGCCTCCTCTGTGTTGCGGATGGTGCAGCCACGCAGCAGCAGGTTCTCCTTGTAAAGTGCATCTCTCCTGCCGCTCCGATGGATTCTGTCGGGGGGAATTCAAATTACCGTGAGCATCGGCCCACAGGTTTATCGGGCGCAGGTGAAACGACCACGGTTTTGTCTTTACACTCGGGTGACAAATGGCGATGCTTCCGTAGAAACGGGAGTACCGCTCTATCCCAGAGCCCCCCAAAGACAACATCGGTTTATTCTGCTGAGCACCTCAATCTATCACGCTCCAAAGCATCGTGGTCTTCCCTCAGCAAGAGCCCTTATCTCAGCACAAATCCCCTCCGATACAGAGGCACAGAAACCCCCCCGGGCTTTGAATCAATCAGGCGATCCGCCGCTTCACCGCTGACCCTTCCAGTCTCTATTCAGAGTCGTGAGTGTAAAGCTCCGTCAGGCTCATCTTAAAAAAAAAAAAACATCGTCACACAAAGACTGAATTCGGCTCACGGCCGGCTCCCCAAAGAAGTTCATACCCCTCTTACAAAAGAGTTTTGACTCAAAGTGTTGAGCTGCGTTAAGTGCGGGGGCAAATGTGGCCGTCGTAGGGGAGAGCTGAGCTTTTGCTCTCAGCCTTAATCCCATTACTAAATCACGGATTACAACTGTGCTAGTTAAACAACATTTAGCTGGGAGCAGCATTTAATCTGCATATAAGTGTCAGCGTGTTAACTGACAGGAATGTTCATAATTTGTCCTCTGACAGCAGGCCGCCTGAAACATCACCACTGCTATAGATTAATGGTGATGTTCCTGAGCTAGCTAGCTCGCTCTCACACACACACACACACACACACACACACACACACACACACACACACACACACACACACACACACACACACACACACACACACACACACACACACACACACACACACACACACACACACACACACACACACACACACACACACACACACACACACACACACCTCGTCCTCGATCATAAGCTCAAACTGTTCGAGAGAAATTGATAACACTCCGAGACGCAGAGTGCCTCCTCTCCCCGGAAAGGTGGGGGAGATCAGACCCAGCGCCACTGGTCGTAATGTTATAAAACACTGCGCAGGCTATGCTGCGTCTGGGCTCCGCTGTAGCCTGGCAACTGAATACCTGCAGCATCTGGTCTCCTTCTGAGCAAAGAACACATGTCACGGTCATGTGAGTGTGGTTCAGGACTCCTCTTCTCGTCCTCGCACAAACGCATCCAACGCGTCTCAGTGTGGACTGCAGGCATAATGAAAAGACCGGGAGCTGGACAATGCAAACAAGCTCCATCTCACTGATAAAACATACAACGATGAATAGTAGCAGTTCTATATGTCTGAAGGAACAGTCAGCAGCTGGTTAGCTCAGCTTAAAGACTGATGAAACAACACAAATCCACCAACCATCACCTCTAAATCTCCATAATTAGCATTCATTAAAATGTTGTACCTTGTTTGTTTAATCTTTATAAACTGAGGGACATTGACTTTTAACGGGGCTTTAAAGGGAAACTTTGGCCCTTAAGTGTCAAAATAAAAGCATCCAATGCAGAGATTATTTTGACTTTTCATCTCTTGTATTAGTTAAGCTCAAAATACCCTGAATACAACTCAATCGTCTCCCATTAGACCCAGTGTCTTTTAAGCCAGGGGTTCTCAACCTTTCTACTCCAATGCCCACCTATTCATTCTTGCAACGGGACAGGGCCCATTCAAAAAAAGATCCCAAATTATTTTGGCTAATCTCCTCTATTCTACGATTGACCTTTTCTGTAATTGTAGTCCATTTTCTTTTCCTTTTGAGGTAGTCCATCGGCCTTCCAGCAACAGTTGGGTGTCCTATCTCGAGATGCTGCCCCAGTTTGGACAGTTCTGCGTCGTCACCTCCATTGACAAAATCATATTTTAAGGCCGGATTGTATCCACAAACACATTAAACGTTTTTAGGTTGAATAGTAACGCCACCCTCGTCGTTATATCGCATCAGGAACTTTTCCATCCTTCGCCACACCACAACCTACCGCTCAGCTTGCTTAGGCTAACCTAAACTCCATTCACCCCATCGCTTATAGCAACTTGAAGAAGGAAATTTGTCTGACAAACTTGAGAATTTCTACTGCTAACACAAACAAAGAGGAAGTTAGGTGTAAGACGGGAAGTCGGCCGAGTGACAGGCTTATTGTTGCTGCTGAATACCTGAGGTGTCCAGCTCGTTTACAGGCCTAGAAACTACAGCTTCGGACGGCTCATTCTGTTCTGCTCATAAAGGAAAGCACATGCATCATCAAACATGCATGATGGTCCAATGGATGAAACCCTGCGACCGCATCCCAAGAAGGCAAACTGTTAACTCTACTTGGAAAAACTGTTTGGGTCATAATTACACATTGGGAAACTCCAGGCATGTCAACAAACCACAGTTTCACATTATTTCCATTACAAAGCCCAGAAATGTCACTGCAATAATTTACAGTGAAATGAAAACAAAACCTGAAACCTTGTGAATGTGAGTTAACTCATTACAAAGCTCAGCATCTCAGGCTCAAAGCAGTTGTTTACCACGACCTAGTGGGCAGCAGCCAACCACGCACAAGAAGGACATAAACAAGGAGATACTCACATGTAGCCTCGGAATCTGTTCAGGTCATTGTTGGGTTTTTCACATTCAATGATGCCGTTGTATTTTAAGGGGTCAAAATCACAATCCTACAAAAGAGAGCAGATGAATGAATTCTTTTTTCTGATTCAGGTGATTCAGGTCATTTCTGACCAAATGAGTTCAAACTAAAAAACTGAGGGTGCCCTGATTGGTGTGTGTATATTCGTGTGAGTGTGTGTGTGTGTGTGTGTGTGTGTGTGTCTTATTGGTGTGTTTCATTTTGTTGCTGCTCGTTTTTCATGGGGTAGTTAGCATGTGAAAAAGAGTGTCCTAAAAAATATACTATTAAACTACTTTCTATAACTTTTTCAAAACCTTTTGTGATTTCACGTTTTTCCAAAACTTTTCTCATCCATGAAGAAATGCCATTTTGAAATTCCCTGACCTCTCTGGGTTTTTCATGACTACTACACTTCCTTACATTTGCAAAACATCCAAACTGATACAGATATAAAACAGTTAATGCGGCAAAACCTACTTTTTTACAGCGACGTGAAAATATTTCATATTTCACGAAGTTATTGAATGATACCGATTATCAAAACTACCATGATTATTTTTCTCTGCATTGCTATTTAGAATGAAAAACAAATATTAAGCTTAAGTGAAGAGCGACAACAGGTACTGACGAAGATGCACAACTTCAAAATAAAAGGTCGCAAAACTCAAACTGATCTTTTATGATCTCCCATTGGATAAATTCTCATTTCAGATTGGCTGAGCACACAAGTAGTTGATCTCATAACCGTTTCCATATTCATAACCTGGCCAAAAGGGTTGAAACTGCAGCAAACACATTTACAACTTCAGTAAACCTTTTTGCCTCCACTGAGGCATTGAACGCAGACCCACAGTTTGTGTGACTACATAGAAGTGACGAGCGTCCGTCTCACCAGGTCGAAGAAGCTGCGGACGACCTGCCTCTGCTTGAGGTTGGTCTCTCCGTCCAGTGTGGCGGTCTCGATGTGGCACAGGCGGTCGGGGTCGCTGGTGCTCAGCAGCAGCACGTCGGCGGGGAGGATCTCGTTACATCGCAGCCGGATGAAGTCTCCCACCCGCACCTCCTTCCAGTACTTCTCCACGTAGCGTCTCTCCGCTCTGCCAGAACAATAAGAAGGGGGCAAACGGCCCGGGTTGGGATGAGAGATGTGGAGCTATTGTTTTTTTCAATAACAGGGGGTTCTATAAACAGAAACTATTGTTCCGCTGCCACAAATCTGTGACGGGCAGCAAATATGTCGAGCATGACAGAGGACGGGCGTTTTGCTGGTGCTACGGCTGTTGCCAACAACTTCCGAATTCCTCATGGCCGAGCATATCTCAACGCCTTCCTCAATATGTCCATCAAAATACAAAACATGTCCATAAGGCAGCTAAGCACGAATAGGACACAGCATCCTCACACAACTACATACATATGTGGAGATGTAGGGGATGAGGGAATGGAACTTTATCAGAGGTTTGAACAAATACTTTCTCCTGACTGAAGGGGAAAGTATCCCGTGTGTCACGTGACACGACGCTGCCTTTGTCACAAGTCAAAAACTTTCTTTCTATTTTTAGTGTCAACTGACGGATTCTTCCGACCACAGATGAGATTGTGGGGTTATGTTGTCACTGTACATGATGTCACTAATCCGGGTGGAATTTGCTGCACTCAGCTGCCGCCGATGTGCAGAAACACGACTTGATGGGCGATAGCTCTGAAACCACGTGAGCGGTAACGGACCAAGGTTCATTTATGACTAATGTGACATTCCCTGGGAGCAAATATGCCCCCCCCCCCCCCCCCCCCACACACACACACATTAATGAGTGACATCAGAGCACATAGGAAAACATTCCCTCCCTTTCATTTTGTCACTGCAGTTCACGTGGTGTCAGCGTGAAAATCTGACTTTTTCCGCGCAAAAACAATATCAACACAGAACAAACAACATACGGAACGTCAGATACGAACAAAATATTGTCATAACTGTTAGTAGTGTCCTATTGCCTCCCCTAAGGAGAAATAAAATAAATAGCTGGAGGAAAGTGTAAAATAAGTGACCCAAGTGTGAGACATTTACACAAATACCTACAGGGGCAAGAGGCCACATATAAAAACTGATATACTGTAGTGATGCTTGATAAAAAAAAAGCATTATTATTATTATTAGCTTTTAATTATTGGCCCTGAAACAATTCAAATGAATTATATAAACTTATTTTTGTACGTTGGTTTGCCCACAGTGTAGAGATGATAGGACATGTTGATTGGCTGAAAATGTCTCATTTTCTATCTTCGTAACTAATCAGTCCATAAAGTGATTATTCAGCCA
Organism: Scophthalmus maximus; assembly: GCF_022379125.1. Lineage (NCBI taxonomy): Eukaryota > Metazoa > Chordata > Actinopteri > Pleuronectiformes > Scophthalmidae > Scophthalmus > Scophthalmus maximus. Next base: position 20,219,442 of record NC_061527.1, on the reverse strand, counting down.
TCAACTGTGACATGTGGGCATTTCTGTGTCATACTTCACGGTCAAATGAATGGCGTTGGGGTTCGGACAATCGGTCAGATAACAAAAGCATTTTGAAAACATCACCTCGGTTGTGGACAAGAGTCACAGACCCCCCACATTTTGGGAATGATTACTCAAGACATGATGTGTAAAGGAAAATAACTCATTTGTAAATTCACTTTCTACTCCAACAGCTGGGCCCATGTGCTTTTGTTCTGAAGAGAAGAAGGAAGGAGGCCGTCTTACATAAGGGCGACAAGAATAATCACCAGGAAATAAAACCACAAACAAAATCCTGTAACTGTGGAAGAAACGTAACGTAAACATGTTGAATCCTTATTAAACGTACGTGTGACGTATCCAGATCGTGGATATGTGAAGAAACACACTCCTGTGCTCTCTCACTGCTGAGCTTTGTTCAAGAAAAGGTCACAGCTACTGCCGATACTTAATAGAAGAAAGTCACTGCTCTCCTGTTCTTATTCCCATGTTCGTGAATTCTAATCATTGTTTATTTCGACAGATTTACATTAAGAAACTACTTTGGTATTCTCTGAAAACAAGGACACGGGTTGTCTCGGGTTGAAAATTCATTATTTCTGGGGGTCAGAAGTCTGCCCTTCAGTGCCGACCAGCAATTAATGTTCCGGTCACGAGAGAGAGTGTCAGCGTAGATCGACGACAGCAACATACAAGTGTTGCGGTGAAATGAGGAGTTCAGTGACTTGGAATCCAACTTTGTAAAAACAGATGAGGAGAAAAATAAACTGTTTACATTCCGCTGAACTGCACTTTCTAGTGCAAATGTGCGATTATTTGTGTGTGCCGGGGAGGAATCGTCTGCTGCGAATCACTCATCAATCAGACTGTGTAAATATTAGTGTTTTTTGTGATAAAATGGAATTTTCCTTTCATCACAACTCACGACTCCCTCCAACTTGGCCACGCGGAACAAGGCGACTGAGGGATGATCATTTTTTCTTCCTCGGACATGGGTTCACCTGGAGTGGGATGGCCAGGGGAAGCGACCCACTCCGCCGTGGCATGGGGGTTTAAGTCCGGTCAGCTGTTGTCGGGTTCAGAGACAGAGAGAGAGAGAGAGAGAGAGAGAGAGAGAGAGAGAGAGAGATGTGCACATACAGCCAAGGCAGAAGAGAATTCAATAGTGTCCAACCTTGACAAGAGCGACTTGCGTTCGAGACTTTTGAGCCGAAAAGTGTGGAGCCGCTGAACACTGGGCCTTTTGATTTGCTGTGAAGTATTGCTCTGTGCACGGTCGACAGTGCTGCTTTTCATTAGCAAAACACACTCTGACACACACACACACACACACACACACACACTGGGCAACATAGTTAGTTGTAGAGAAAGCTTTAGGAGGAGGGGGGGGGGCAGGTTGTTGTTGTTGTTGACTCATAATTAACAATGACAGCACTCACACCATCATCTGGATGGTGGGGGGGGGGGGCAACAGCTTCACACCTCTCTGACAGACAGGTGGGCCGGAAGCTGGGGGGGGGGGGGGTCCTTTTGGATTCCATGTGTGACATATTGTTGCTCATGATTTAGGAAAGCTTGAGCCCTTCTGACATGATGGGACTGTGTGACCTGAGAGGCCGCCAGCCTGGGGTCCCACGCACCGGGGCCAGTTTGCAGGGGTCAGACTTTTGGCCTGGAACGGTCTGCCTACTTTAGCTGGTGCGTGTGTGAGTGGGACAGTTTGTATGATGGACCCTGGTGGGGGGGGGGGGGGGGGGTGGACAAACACTAAAGTTTGGAGCAACAGCTGGACACACCGCTGGCTCCTCGCGTAAAAGGGCCCCCACACACGTACCTGGCGTAGACCAGACAGTCCATGTGGTTGATCTCCTTGTCCGAGCGGTGCCGGCGGTAGTCCTCCCACAGGTCCTTGATGGCGGTGACCGACAGGATGAAGACGACGGGCGCCAGCGCCAGCTCGGGCTGGAACGCGTTGACGGCGGGCACGAAGTTGAGCAGCGCGATGAAGACGAAGTAGACGTTGGCGAAGCGGTGGAACTGCTCGAAGAGGTTCTTGGGCAGGAAGGAGAGCACCGTGTACTTGGTGGTCTTGATCTCGTTGCTCGCGTACTGCCGGTGGGGGCTCTCCCCCCCCTTGGCCGGGTCGTGCAGGATGTTCGCGCGCACCGTCCTGGTTTTGCTCTCCTTGCCCTTCTTCTTCTTCTTCCTCCTCCTCTGCCCCTGGACGTCGGGAGCCTTGGCCGCCGCGGCGTCTCCGCTGCCCCGCGCCATAGCCGAGCCCCTGGCCTCAAACTTCCCCCACAGTCCAGCTTCTTTTTTGTCTTCTTCCTCCCCTTCTTCTTCTTCTTCTTCTTCCTCTCCTTCTTCTTCTTCTCTTTCGCGTCCTCGCATACAGAATGAAAAAGCCACGCAGACAAAGTGCGCGCCTATGTTATCATTCTCCGGCCGCGCGAAGGAGCTCCCGCGAACAGCGCGGTGTCATCCATGTCGACTCTTTCTTTTCGAGAGTCACGGGAAAAACTTTGGGCTTGTTTGGCTTCTCCCCCCCCCCTTCCCCCCCGCTACTGCTGGGAAAGGATGCTCAGATAGTAGGGAGGCATAACTTGGACTTCCCCCGGGTCGGCGCGCGATCTCCAAACTACGTGGATGGGCCTCCGCCGCTGCTCGCAGGCCGGGCGGCGCGCGTGTGGAGCGGCGGCGGCGGCGGCGCGCATCCTCAGCACAGACAGGATGTTCGTCGACGTTCGCGCTCCTCGGGAAATCGGAGCTCCGGGCCCCTCCTCGATCGACCCTGGGTTTTTTTTTTTTTTTTTGTCTCCAAGTGCCACGCGGTGTTATTGGAGTTTGTGCTGGCCCGGCCTCAGGAAGCAGCCGAAACACCCGAAGTTTAAAGACCACATGCACAATTTGTACGTATAAAAATTGTGAAAATATGTAATACAAAGAAAAAAGTAACTCCCTCCCCAGCCCCATTAACATTGTCTGTCCGTTTTGTAGCATCTTGAATGCAGCATTTGAATATTATGATAGTTCATACTAATACTGACAACAGTATTTTCCTTTTTTAAAAATTGTAATGCAATTATTTTTCCTTTAATTCCTCTGAATTAATGAGTTCATTATCTCAGAATTCCAAGAAAAAAAACCCAGAGACAATAAACTTTCTAAAATAAATCTGTGCTTCTAAACGAGTGAGGGACCTTGTGATAGAGACCAACAACTTTTTCAGTCGGCATTAAAGGGATAGTTCAGTGATTTTGAAGCGGGGTTGTATGAGTTACTTATGCATAGTTAATATGTTACCTTATGGAGATGAGGGGGAAATGGAAGTATCGTAAGTCTCAGTCCCACTGTTGCAGAGGGGACACCGCAAAACGTCGTTTTAGCCACATTTTAAAACGTTACCGAAAAAGCATACAGCGTACAATTGAACGGATATGTTTTATTGGAGGTAAGCATTTAAAAATGTGGCAAAAAAGAAGTTTTTCAGTCGTCCCCTCCACAACAGTGCCACGAGATTTACGCTACTTCCATTTCTCCTCAAAACTCCATGAATTGACATCGCTGATCATCATCTCCATAAGGTGACATATTAACTATGCATAAGTAACTCATACAACCCCCCTTCAAAATCACTAAACTTTCCCTTTAACGCCGTTTTGGTTTCTGATTTGCCAATCGTGTCTTGTGATTTGACGTTGCTGTTACTGTTTTGCGGTTTTGGTTACTGTTTGCCATTGTGTTTTGTGACAGCACAGTGACCGCCCACTTTTAGAACGGCGCCGGTTACGGAAGTGAATTCCCATTCATTCACTCCATTGACGTTTCATAAAATCCTAATATAAAGATAATTAAACCACAAGATGAATCGTTGCCATAAGACATTTTATTTCGGAGCAAAAAGAATTTGGAAAACAGAAAAAAGGCAAAGGTTAAAGACTGTGTACATGATTATTTTAAGAGTGAAAGAACTGCTCATCCCATAAACCATTGCAAATCCAAGGAATCAGAGACGTTGACTTTGAATTTAGTTACAGGGATTTAAAATGCACCAGCAAAACATGGTGCACAAACGATCTGTGAAAATTCTAGATTGTAAATAAAGAACCACCGTCATTGCACCACTATTCAAAAGTTTAATTTATTGACCTTTGACAGTTTCCTTTGTTCTGCAGATTTGTGTCCGATGTATAAATGATTTCACGATCTTGTGTCACTCCGCAGAGACAACGCGAGGGTCTCCGCGGCTTCAGTCAGAGTCGATTGCTCAATTAAATAAAGGAAAACTGTTTCTGGATGATCAGCATTCTCAGTCAGAGCAGCAGACAAAAATGGAACTCAATTCAAATCACAAGCTTCTGTATTTTTAAAACGGCACTCAACATGGCTCGAGACAAATCCGTCCTGTGACCATTGATATTTGGAACCATATTCTAACATGGAAACTATATCGTTTATATTCTGTACTTTGTTTTATATGTGATGTACTGTATTTGAATTCTGTTCAGGACCCCAGATGCAAATTAGCTATATATATATATATAGAGCTAACTCTTGCTCTATGGTTGTGTTGCGCATGGCCTAAAGAAACTAAACGGTGCACAGGACTGGATTGCAGGACGACATTTCTACAGGAAATGTGAGCCGTAAAAAGAGATCTGAAATATTGGTACCTCCGAGACTGACTGTCCACTTGGCCGGCAGGTTCCCCAGAGGGGATAAATCAGAGGCCCATCCCAGCGGCCCAGTCCACAGCAATTTGCTCCTGGGAGCATCCAGCTGTTGGGCTAAAAAACTAATGGCTGATTTTGCACTGTGGCATCTTGGCACGGAGAACAATTCAATTTTCCAAATGATGAACGACCGGAATGAGGTGGATCTGAGACAACAGGCCCACTGTGGCCTCAAGAAGAAACAACACATAACTAAATCAGGCTGAGCTTGAAATCGAAATCATGCTTTTGATCCTTTTTGAAAAAGAAAGTTTTGGTTTGTGAGAGGGTCAAACATGACAAGGTCTCCTCACTTGTAGACTGTCATTGGCTGGTGTTGGCATAGTGGCAGTGATAGTGCTAAAACACGTTTAGTTTAGTTGTCACTCCCACTAATGATATCTTTGAGCAGATTACTTTTCGTCTATGTCCTTGAACAAAGTGGAATATCTTAAAGAGCCAAACACTCCTTATGGAGTGTTGGTATTCATCATCTTGGCATTCATGTTTTCTGCCCCTTCGCTAACCTGGACTCCCCCTCTCAGGGTGAGCTGGCATGCTGCCCTTGAATATGAACACGTGGGAAAACCCACTGGATCGCTTTATACCATGGATATTATGCATATTTGTGTAACATACGCCTGCAGGAAGAAAGCATTCCTGCAGGCTTACATGAATTTGTAGTCTACTATCCGAATCACAGGCCTTTAGGCCTCTCGTGTTATCACGAGTACTATTTGTATACATGTGTTTACTAGGACATCAACTTTTCCTGAGGGAAGAAAACAAAGTGAAAGACTTTATACATGGATCAACATGACCACATAAGGCGTTGGTCATGGTGCATATTATTGATTATACTTTTCCCTAACTTTTTATGTATTGTTTTTTGGGGGGGGGGGTGAATTTAGTGGTTTGTACAACTAGCGGAAGTTTATATCATTCAATTAAAAACTTTAACAATTTTGGGTTTTTAAAGCAGAATGCTTTTTTTATTTTAGGACAAAATGTACACATTGTATTCTGCAGAGTAAAGTGAAGGCCCGGTGGCCCACAGGGCTCAATGCACAGCAGCATACGAAAACACATGCGAGTGGACAAGAAAATCAAGACAGCACCTTCATCAGTTTAACACATGCACCGCCAATACAGAAATAAGTGGACGTGGGGGAACACCTCTGTAATCGCCTGTGCCGTGTTTTGACGAGTTGTGTGTAATTGCAGATTTGCGGAAGAAGAGGATGTTTTCTTATTTTTTTGGTTTCTGTCGCATGCTGGGGATGTGTTGGGTTGACACATCTGTCATGTAGCACACACTCAAATGGACTTTTACAGACATGATATTTGACCATGTACAGTCTAATTGGTTGAGCAGAGCTATTTGAGAACATCAGCTCTAAAACCATGTTGCATACTCGGGTCCTTTAATTAAGGATAAGTAACGATACCATGATATAAAAACATCCCATCGCAAGGACAATCCTGCATTCAAAATCTCACTTGAATGAAATATGTTATATTATCATCAGCTATCTATGTATGTTTAAAACAGTTCACATTCGGGAGAATTGATCATTTATCAATCAAATTGATCCAATACTATATATCATTAGCAGATCATTTACACGTATTTATCAATAAAGCTGCAGGTTACCATTGTGGCTGATACTGGTGCAGCTAAAGTAACAACTATTCGTGGGCGGCTGTGACTCAGCAGATGGAGAGGTCGTCCGCAAACTGGAAGGTTGTTGGTTTGATCCCCGCTTACCCCCAGTCTGCATGCCAAAGTGTCCTTGAGCAAGATACACATGACCCTAAATTGCCTCTGACCGCTCTTCCGGCAGTCTATACGTGTGTGTGTGTGTGTGTGTGTGTGTGTGTGTGTGTGTGTGTGTGTGTGTGTGTGTGAATGGGTGAATGTGACTTGTATTGCAAAAAGCTCTTTGAGTTGTCGATAGCAGGATTAGTTAAGTCCAGTGATTCCCAAACTATGTGAGGTCGGGCCCCTCCAAAGGGTCTCAAGATGAATCCGAGAGGTGTGAACTTGAACTAAAAGTTTAGGGACGCCGCTATTAGATGATTAATTGACTAGTCCGTGGACAGAAATGAATCAATGAATCGTTTGAGTCAGTTTCCAAGCGAAAATGCCAAAGCATTTTACAGTTGTATACCATCTATAATGGGACAATCTGCTGACTTTCCTTGTCTCATATTATGCTCAGTTGAATATCTTTGGGTTTAGGACAAAACAAATCATCTGATCTGAAGTTTTTTCATTTAATTTCATTTTTCAATGTTTCGGATTAATTGGGGGGAAACAATCCACTGATGAATTGATGGTGAGAATAATCTTTTGTAAGGGGGAAATATAATGTGCAATACTTTTACAAACATATGAAAACCCCTGATCTGAAGAGTAAATAGTCTAGTACTAGTAAACTCTAGCTAAAAACAATACAATATTTCTCTCTGGAGTGTAGTGCAGTGGATGTTTACAGCAGGAAATGAAAACTGTTCAAGTGAAAGCACACAAGCACGTCACATTTATACTCGCACACTGCAGTCGAGGAAATTCACTTTTGGTTCCGAGCGCTGCACAGTGGAGTGTTCTCCGAGTACCCTCAGGTGGTAAGTCAAATGATAAGAAAGCAAACCTCCCTCGGGAGTGAAACAAGACTGCGGCTCAGCGTGAGAGATACACGGAGCAGGCCGGAGGTTAACACAGACACAGCTGCAGTTCATCCTCTCTCACAGGCAGCAAGCAACCTGCCAGAAGAGGGCATGATACTCCAATCAGTGCAGTGCTACACTACTCCCTGTGTGTGTGTGTGTGGGCTGGTGCAGAGAGGGTAATATTATAAATGGGCATACTGTAGGTGTTACAGTATATGACAAATGTAACATCTTTCAACATTACTTTTTTCTTTAATTGTGTTTTTGGCTGTGTTATACCAACCTAAACCGACTCAGCAGGAAGGAGGGCCTGGACGTGTGAATCGTGCGACTGGACCGCCTGTGAGATCAGACGGTGTCTACGCTGAAAACTGCACACGTCTGTTGCTTAGAGACGGTGAGATGTTTGGCACCTTTTACGTGAAGGAAAACCACGAGGAGGCCCAAAAAAAGGGAGATGACCAGACGGATCCAGGACCGGTTCCAACTTCTTCCGTGAGTGATGAGAGAATGTATGCCATCTGTTGGGGGCAGTAACACCTGACGCTGTGATCCGTCGGGCTGCAGTTCAGTCTCAGTGTAAAGATCCACAAATTCTCTTAAGTCTCTGAAGTGCGGGGGGTGACAGACACGCACGTGAGGAGGTGTGAATAATCCGTCCCGCCGACTATACATCACCTCGTCGACCCCCTTTTTTCATAACGATTCCACGGGATGGATGTTATGTTTGTCATAGCAGATAAGCAATAACTGCCACCGATTTCCTGGTGGGCCGGGAGGGAACCTGCTGATGGGGTTGAAGTTGCAGATCAATCAGTTGGAGTGATGCAAAGTGGCTCGAGGTCGCCGTCGTCGTCGCGGTAATAAAGGTAATCGGTTACTGCTGATGACCAAGGGAGGGATGATTAAAACCCTCATGCATTCAACTTCCTCGCGCAGTGTTGAAGGATATGCGGTTCATGACATCTGCCAATTATTGTCACGGTGTAACAATGCAATGATGCACAACACTTTGCATAGACATGCTGGCTGATGGCTGAGGCTTCTTTCTTTTTAATATACACTGATGACAGCGTTATCCATTCCATTTTTCTCGATCACACTAAATCCTACACACTGGGCCTTTGAATCTGAGATGAAAGGACACCGTCACCTAACATCGCGTCAGTGATTACTTGAAAAACTGGAAAGGGGAAACAATGCGAAGGGGAAAGAGTGATGGAGCGGAGGTCAGGGAGGTTTGTGGGCGTGTAGCTCATCGGACCTGTCACACACAAGTTTTACTGTCTTATGTGTAACCGCATTTGTTCTCTAATCTTAATCCAGGATTTAGTTGTTTAACCTGAATGATGCATTAACCATAATTAATTTGCCACGAAGATGATGTTGGTCTTACATTTTCGTCTGGCAATAGCATCGCTTGTGTCGCACGAGATGAAGGGAGCCTTTCATGTGGCTTATTTTAAAAAGGCATTTTCTTGGTCAGGTCCAGGGCAACCGGTTTGGTTCATGCAATTGAGGTTGTGTGCGACGGTCGTGGATAATAGAAACAGCGCAAAAAGCGAAGTGCAGCAGCATTTGGTGAAAGCCTGTGTGCAAAGAATGCAGACTCTTGACTGGTGATCAATGAGGAAGCTCATCGAATGAACATTTCTCCCGAGAGTTGCGCGAAGTGGATGCCGGTCGGCTTAATCAGAGAAACATGTTGCCATTTCGATGAAGGCGAGTATAAAATTAGTGGCGTCTTAGCCGCGACGGAGAATCCTCATTTTTGAAATTTCTGCACCTTGAGAAATGTGGGCTGCTGTGACAGAAACAGGCCAGGAGAGCCGGGAACGGCAGAGACATTTCAGTGAGATAAAAAATTAAGCTATTCAAAGTTGCTAAAGTTACAAGTTAATAATTGCAACTTGCGAGGTTTCTGCAAAGTTGCGCTGTGCCCGTGCATGACTTCACGGGGCTGCTAGCATGACGACAACATCTTAGTCTCGCTCTCACAAACACACGAACGGTAATAATCGCATTTCCACGGATCCATAGTCCCCCGAGGAAACACCAGTCACTTGCTGCTCAGCGCCCATGATTTAGTTATGAGAGGATTCAGCTGACTGCCCCTTGAGTGTGTAACACATTCAGAAGTTCACTGTGCAGAGGCCCAAATAAATCGAAGTAATTAACTCAATAATTGATTGGATGAATTTCCCTGCAAAATGGAGACATTTCTGCTATATCTGCACAAACGTGCAGCCGGCGGGGCCTGGGGAAATCTCACGCGGAGAGCGAGAGAGAGAGAGATCTTGCATAAACAATTGGCATATTGTGCCAGAGGGTCAAGCACGTTTAATTACAGGACACCGGAATCTGCAGCCACGTTGTGACCTTTCAATCAGTGACTGCGTGGCGGATGGCCGCGGGTCGCACGTGAAAATGAGGGCGGGGAGAACGAGAGGCACGTCCTGTCAAGCAGATAATGATCATTCTCCTACAATGGGCCTCATCTCCGTGTACAGACCTGGGTACGCAGCTGACAGGAAGAAAGTCAGAACATAACGCTGAAAAATTTCATGGCCATCCATCAAATATTTGAGATATTTCCGTCTCGACCAAAGTGGCGGACCAACAGACAGCGAATAAGCCGCCGGATGCCTGATACCACATCTAGCAGGAGCCCTGTTGGTGTCCACGACTTTGTTGAGTGATTTGAATCAATATTTAATTCCAAATTAACAGCAGTTTGTTCTTGGGTTGGCATTGATCCCGCAGACCTAAGGAAAAGCGGTTGCTCAACAAATCGTTAAAAAATTATTTTGCAATCGGTGCTCTGCTGACCCACTGGGGGAGGAAACTAGTGACGGTGGATTTCCGACGGTGTCGACAGACAGGGAGAGCGCTTGACCCCGAAGGCAATGTTACCACTCGCCTCCTGTCTAACACCGACGTGAGCAGTTGTCACGGGGAAAGTGCAACGAATACAAATCGACGATGCATCTCATAATGATGTGTAGGATTTCCCACCTGCTGGCTAAAATTTTGAAATACTTAGTTGTTCATCAGATAAAAATGAATAGTCGGTCACCACTTAAAACAGCCGACCGTCGACGAGGACTTGACAAAGCTAGAGACACAAAGAGATCAATCAAACTGGTTGTAGTTGTGCTGGAAAGAAACAGAAGAGCAAAACAATTATATATATATATACATACACTATCGTATTAGAAACCTCAAGTGCCCCTACTCGTCTTGTGTTGTATAGTAATCTGTGTTATAATGCGGGGAGCCTTCAATGATTCAAGTAAGGATGAGTAATTACTTTGTCTTTCTGGTGATCAGTCATTGGCCTTAATGCCCGTCTTACTTAACGACATTATATGTGTCATTATGGTCAATCTGAAAAATTAAATTGCAGAATATTCCCTATAAGTCATACCGATGATGGAAGCATTCCATCTTGAGCGTCAGTGTAATGAGCGGAAAGAAATCCATGTTGCTGCTCAGGGAAACCATGACAGGCCACCGGGGCCATAAATCACACGAGTAATTCAGTACACACACACCCGCCGCTCTCCGTCAAAGACACCATAAACTCTCAGGGCCGGGGTATACTTGACTGTCATAGTTCCTCATGACGGGCCATCCGGCCATGTCGGGAAAAACGAGAGAGGCGGGAGACGCATCATTGTTTAGACACGGGCACGAGGTGTGTATCTTCAGACAGTCTCTCCAGGAAAAAAACGTTCATTGTGTTGCACTTATAAAAGAAACGGCCGCTCGTGGTGTTGAGGGGACGTGAAGGTCGGAGTGGCGGTCTCGAAAAAGTGATGACAGAAATGGTCGGACACCGGCGTCTCACCCAGTCCTCTCTCTGATAGTGTGCTCGATGACAATTCCATTTTGGGGAGTTGGATTGAAACAGAAAAAAACAACAACGCTTCCCCTTCAGCTTGCAGCCTTTCGTCGATGGGATGTCCGCAATTACAGAAATCACTACAACCTTGCGGATGAGCGAACGCACAGTTACGCTCCTTAGCGCAACGCTTATCATAACAACTACGCATCAGCGCGTGAGACACCGTTGTTGTGCACGCAGGGCGCTTTAGTCAAGGGTCTTTGGGGGAATATGGAGGTGCATGTGCGAGGACACTAAGGTGGGCGTCATTTCGGAGCTACAATTAATGAACCATACGCACGCCAACAATATTTAGATACCACATTACCATCGGTGCGACAATATGACCTTAAAACTCACTCGTGCAAATGGCAGTCACACACGGGCCCAGCTGCTGCCGTCAACATTTTTCTTTTGTCTAATTCTGAATCTGCAGTGACTGTAACGACCTGAAGAAGACTTTGTCGTTGAAACGTCGACTCGGTGATAAATCACGCCGCGTGCCGTACATCTGTGTGTGTCCTATCCGCAGTCAGCACATCCTCGACACACTGGCGCTTTTTTTTTTTTTTTTAATGCATCCATAAGCTGTGGTGCGTGCACAAAAAAAAAAAAAAAAAGTGTAAACTGTCCTTTGCTCCACTGATTCAATTAGATACTGTTAACCTGTGGGCAACGTTAACTCAGCTTTTTCTTCAACATATACTTTGCAGGAACATTCTCTGAATAGCAATCAGTGCAAGGTACAGAAGACAACCATACATCCAGGGCACTATTCAGAAGTGCGCATGCCAGGCCTACAATAAAACTCATTTTATAGGACATTTATTGGTGCAAAGCCATCAATTAATGTCTCATTTATGAAGCAAAGGTCGTATCCTGCATTAATTCCCCTCCATTGTCCCTCCCTGTGCTCTCCTCCCTTCGATCACTTTCTTCCAAGTTATTTCATACTAGGCGAGGTGAGGCAGTAAAAGGCAAGATTACATTTTATCTTTTGGCATAATTAGCAAGGAAGAAAAAATAACTGTGGTAATGTATTGTAGTGTATGTTATTATAGTGCTGTGTTGTGTCATGCCATTTGGGGAGCCGGCTCAAACCAAAGCATGCCGGCATGAATGGGGATATTGAGGACAAAGTGTCACACCGAGGAGAGTCCGGACCCCCAGGGTATCTACAAATCCTTATTACTCAATGCGTAGCAGGGGCCAGGCTCACGCACAGTGGGCAGGACATAGATCAATCTGCCAGCTTGAAGTGCTTAAACGTGTCCAACAAGCTCATAAAAGATCCCCGCATATTCCTGTAGCCTGAAAAAAGGAAAATATAAAGTGTTTTATATTCAGATGGATGAAGAAAATATTCAGATCCATAAGAGAACTGCTCAGCAATCCTGGATGGGGAGGCCGGTGGCTGATTTGTGAAGGCAATCATCCGGACACCAGTGAAAGTCTGCTGACATCCTCTTTACCGGCGGACACGGGGGCCGGGGCTTTGCCTCAGGGGGGAGATGCAGCTTTGTACTTGAAGTCCTTCATGTGAGGAGTCGTAGTGCAAGCGATGCGGCATACAGGAGAAAAAAGAAAAAAACTGCATCCATTTCCCCATATGAGACCTGTGTTCCTCCTCCTCACACCTCTTGTACCCCCCCCCCCCCCCCCCCCCCCCCCCCGGCTCTGCTGTTTGTCCTGCCACAGACGGAGCATTGTGCCTCTGATGCAGTGAGGACTGGGTCTGACTTGGTCACGTTTCAGGACCTCCCTTATGTACAGTAAGTTTTTCATAAGCAAGTGGTAATTTCCTTGGAAGAGTTTTTAGTTTTTCACGGGTCTTTTCTAAATTTAGCTGATCAGGCCCCTTCTTTTTGTAGGTACAATGGAGTTTTGATGTGGGAGATTTCTACGCAGCAGTAATTCCAAACCTTTTTATGCTCGTGACCTTTTAAAATGAAGCCATGTGTAATTGCAACCCCTTTGTTACAGGTTACATATGTGAATGGGACGTGAACAGTTCAATCACATAGCATTCCCTTTTTCTAAAATCGTTATACATAGAAGATAAGATGCATATCTAAAGAATATTCATAACTGTTAAAGTGTTACTTTTACATTGCAAATGCAACAACAACAAAAATGTATTAAGCCTTTTGTGGCTTCAGAAGGAGCTTTGCAAAATGTTCTTAACTGCCGCATGATGCTACTTTAAAAACAAATCTGATGAAAGAAAAATCTGATCCATTGTATAATCTTTACATTATCTCTGCACGAGGTTATGAGGTGCAAGGCTACATTAGCTGCTGCTAACATGACCCATTCACTCACAATCTGTGGGCGGTGGAGTTGCATTGTGGGTAATCAAGGTGCCAGGTTTCAACAAGTATATATCACGCTTTATGCTATATCAAGTGTTACGATGACTATACCAGTGGTGTGGCAGGACCCAAATGCAGAGTGCAACAGGATTTAATGAGACAAAAGTTCTGGCTGGCAATCCAAATACCTCGAAAATCCAAATTAGGAAAAAGACGAACCGAGCTACTGACCGGGACATACGGGCTGGAAAGTTGAACCGGAGACACGGGGGAACGAAGCAGAACATGACAGGACGAACTGACAAAGAACGAGAGAAGCACAGACACAAGAGGGCACAGGTAATGAGAAGAAGAGTAACAGGAAGTGACTACACACGAGGAAGGAAACTACCAGGCAAAACAGGAAATCACTAAATTCAAGGTACAAACGGGAAATAACAAAAGGTAAATCAAAGCATAAACAGAATGCCCACAGACAAAAACCCAAACCCTCTCTCAACCTGTTCATTTAAGTTCAAAAATGGTATATTAGTGGAGCATGCTTTGAATCATGTGAGTTTACTGCGGTCCCAACGACTTACTGTGTCTAGTGTAACTTTATAACGGCGTCATTACACTCATCAGGTAACACACAGCTCCTGTATCCCGACTGGACTTCGTCTTTGCCCAGACTCTCCATACAGCTCTTGACCCAATCACTGGCACGTGAATCATTCTCCAGATTTCTGCAAAGTGGCGAGGGCCAAGTGGTGCTGCAGGAGAATGGTGTGTGCATGCAGTATCGGTGCAGGCTCGGGGTAATCAGGTGAGCACAGCATATGTGCAGTTATCTCATTAATTTAAAGGCTTCCTGGGCACCCTGCCACCGCCGGCGGGGTGTGCCAGGCAGCAGAGCATCACAGGGCTAATATTATTTGGAGATATTACAATGATCTACAGTACGCTTCATTACATGCCGGGTTAAGGGTGTAGCTGTTGTACAGGGATGGCTCTGCCGAGCTGGCAGACTTTTCACCGCTGACACGCGCAGGTAGGGCGCTGGCAGGGGTTTAAGAGCGTCCTGATATCTGTGTCGCGGCACAGTTTACAAGACAGGCGAGACTAAAAATAAAAAAAATTAAAAAACCCGCGATGCTCGGAGTGGCGTTTGCTCTTCCATATGAGGGGAGGTAGAGGTGGGAAATCCCGTCCCAGGGTATCGGAGCCGTGAATCGACGAGTAGTTATTGCCGTGGCAGGTTGGCAAGCTGTTGCTGGCCTCCGAGGGTTTATGGTTATCAGAGTCACAAAAGTGAGACAGATCACACGCTTTAACTATGCTAGGAGTTTTTTATTAGTGGGTTGTTCACCATTTGTTCAACATTGGTTAAGGCTTAGGGCAGTGTTTTCATCGTTTAACCAAATAAAGTCCGACCCATATACTTAACCTGGTCAGTGGTAAAGTTCTGTGTTGGTAACTATGGCCAGCTACTGTTTAATCCGGAAATACACATGCCATTAAAATTGCATTGTGGGTGAAATAGAACCACACGGGAAAGGTATTGAAACACATGGAGTAGAGTTGCAATGAGGTAAAATAATATACAGTTTTTTCCCCCCTCTTTCTCCAGCATCTTAATATAACATTAAAGAGGAAATATACAACTCAATTTGCAAACGACTTCCTTACATCTGCAGCATCTACAGCTCTGGGAGGAGGCTAATATACCTGCTTTAATAAATGTTAATTAATCAATGTTTAGGTTTCCTGTAAGGCTCTTTTCTTTTGTCAATTTCACAATAAATATTTATTTATTAATTATGAGGTCAACTGGTTTTGCCTTAAAAAAAAGTATAGGCTGGATAGAAGTCAAGACCAGACATTTCTTATGCCATTTTTATCATAATGATAGAAGCAGATGTTCATATTCATGACACAGTGAACGATTGGACTCATCGTAGAATCTGAGTGCACATCGGGTGGCATTATTGGTCATCTAGAAACACTCGATTCATCACATTCGTCGTACCTTCTGCCACAATCAGGCCACCGATACAGAAAATGTGCAGGCACAAAAAACTGACACAAAGAGCTCGGACATCACTGCTGATGGTAATAACGACTGTATCGGGGCAAATGGGAGAGAAACAAAGGCGGAACAAAGGACGCAGCGAAAAGCTGAGACATTGTGCTTTCCAGAAACCCGCTGACGGTGCACAGTCCAGTCCGAAAAGGTTCCACTCTGAGATGTCTAATCAATAGTGAAGGGAAAAAAAGAACAGCCGAAAACACATCACACCAGCAGTGGGTGGAGGCTGCAGTTGGTCGTCTACGAAGACCAACTTTCGTGAAATTGCGAAGGTGAAATCAAACTGTGGTTTTCTCAGAACTTACATCTCGTCCTTTTTATAAACAATTTTTACGTTCTCCAATTAAATTTCGACTAATTCCAATTAATTTGTACGTGTCAAATTCATTGTAAGTATCAGCAACAGTAGTCCACTTTCCGCGTTGGCTATTGACCTTGAACTAATGGCGAGTCTTCTGGAGCGCACCGACTGCTTACCAGGCCGTTTCCGGCTCCGTGCTTACAATCGACAGCAACTTGAAAAACCACTGATATTTAGTTTCTGTGCCCACACGCGCGCACACAAAAGAAACACTTTGCTGCATTGTCGCTTTTTAATTCCACACCATTTCACTTTAGCTTGAATTTTTTTTTTAGAATAATGAACATGTTTTTCTCTGCGGACTGATAAAAGGTAAAAAAAATAAACTAAAAAACAACTGCTACAGCATGCAAGGGTCTGAATATATATATATATATATATGTACTGTATATAAACTGTGGTTGAAAAATACTGTAAGATGAATATCTTAATCCAAATGAACAGCACGATCCTGATCCTACACCTTTTGGTCTTTAAATCACATATTACACATATGAATATTCTATTTAATAACTTGACTGTTATTCACTGACATTCAACTGAGCCTATACAATTCTTTTTGGTTAAAATCAATGTATACATCAAACTAGACTGAGGGGCTTGGATGTCTGTACAGAATGCGATGACAATCCATCCAATAGTTGAGGCATTGCAGTCTGGGCCGAATGAGAGACCAACGATATTTCCATGTCCTGGTTTTAAAAAATATTCACATTTTACGATTCATCATTCCATTTACTTACGTTTTTTGCTATTTTCCATTTAACATTACATTTGATTCCAAACCTGGTTCTTGATCTGACTTGAGCCACGGTTATTCTTACTTGAATATATGAGTTTATCATAACACAGATCTGTTGACGGAGAAGATTCTCGGTACAGCTCACGTGCAGGCGGCCAAACCAAAACGCTTGAAGTACAATGGCAACATCTCAGTATTCTACCGAATGACAGGGAGCAGATAATAAGTCTAGGTCACTACGTCAGGATTGTTATCATGGACCAAAGAGTGGAGACTCAAGGCACGTCTTATCCCAAGGCCAGGGACAGGATGGTACCTCCTAACACAAACATTTTAAAATTCTTTAAGGCCTCTCAACCACGTGTTGAGATACGTCATATGGCAAACAAAGACGCGTTAAAGGGGCAGTGAGCGATTTTCGAGAAAAGCCTGTCTCTTTGTTGATGATTTTACTGTACCGACCAACCGCACTAATCACGAGGCCAAAGACACGTAGTGTCACACCACACTAGTAAAAAGGTACAAATGAAAGGTTCAAACAGACTGGACCATTGTCGGGGTCTATTCCATACTTTACAGAGGACTGCCCTCCAACTTTGGCCGTCCACAGGCTGGCAACCACAGCACACAGGTGGAAGAGGGAGGAGGGGAGCGAGATCATCGATCGAGTGGTTAACTTTCCTTTTCCCTTTGGGTTCCAGTTATCCTCCAAGTCCTTGGTGTGGATTCTTCAGGGTGCTTTCAAATGCACTGCAAACTGGAGGAGAAACCAATTACTCGATACTAAGTCACACGTTAAAGCCGCTGGTGCTGGTTATTTGTCCATTACATGACGTGTCGGGGCTTGATGTTTCCAAACTGCACACGCGGTGTTGCATGGTGCAGTCTGCACCACTTACAGAACCGACAGCTAGCGGACCGTGAGTAAATATTCACATATTTCTTTTCTTTTTTTTTTACAAAAGCTGTAGTATTGAGTGAGTTTTATTGGGACATTCTTTACACCATATGGTTGTAGGTTCTTACAGGACCGATTTTTTTTTTTGAAAGAATGCTCCTCGATGAACCGCGACACGTGCAGAAGGAGGCCCGCCTGCGATGATGTCGGGAGGCCAATCGTACGTCTTCTTTATTGGAGTGCTCACACTCCGCTGGTGATGAAGAGCGTTTCTGATGAACCTGGAGATCCAATTTGTGTCGGCAAGCGTCGGCTTCTGGCTATTGGTCCGCCGGCTCCGAGGGGATTACTCACACTGCAGCTGCTGCTGCTGTTGTTTTGCTCCTGCCTCCAGATTTAATCACTCATTTAGATGAATTATCCTTTTGGGGATGTACAGATACTCCAACTGACTCGTCGCATCCCAAAACCTCATGGTTGCCTCAGTCTCATTATCTTCCTCGTGGTTTTCCAAAGAAGCCAATCAGGCGAGGATTTGTTTCCTTTATTGCACGCACACTCACTGAGGTTACTTATCTGGAGAAAAATAACTCCACCAGTGATTCACTTATTTCCTAATCTATAGCATTATGGTTTTCTTTCATGGTTAAAAATACATGGCTGTCTGAGTCATTTCAGTCAAGCACTCTTTTTTTACATCCTCGTACCATCTGATCCCTGATTTACATGCCAATTACACTTTTTTTCTCTCACCTGCCCATTTGACAGTTTCCCTGTAAAAGCCCTTATTATACAGTCAATCCACGAAGCAACAGTTTTCATGGAGTGTTTACTGTCCAGCATCCTCTGGGATTTTGTCTGGCAGGATTTTTGTTTTCCAAAAAGTTGTCAACTCTGAATGAACTGCACGACTGCAACTTTATTGCCGTTTCATTGTCACCGTGCGGTAACTAGTTGGCATTTGTCAAGGCTTGTTTCTAGTCAAATTATAATTTGTACCACAAGGTGTGGCAATGTGTTTGGCAGGCAGCATGTACCTTTTTTTGTAAATGACGCACAATAAATATTGAATATGAGAGCGTGGACACTTTTTGGATGTTAGCAATCTCACAAAGGGCACAGAAAATAACAAACAATCCCATCCCACACAATTGACACACACACACACACACACAGATAGATAGATAGAGCTTGTATGGATAGCAGCCCACACATTAGTAAATTATTGCAGATATTTTACTGTCATTAATCTCCATTACTGTTCTTATACTTGCAGCAGCCAAGCAAGTATCCATGTGTGCTTCTTCTAACTTTAGTTTTTTATGATCCCATATTCATTTTCATACACATAGATTTTTGCACTGTGACTGATTGCTGCACATCAGTGGCCCATTTTGAGAGTTTTCATCTGAACCATTAAAACATATTTTATGCCTTTGTGAAGTTTGTACTATTTTGAATGAGTCACAGTGGAAATGTAAATCTGCAGAGCCAGTACAGTCAAGCCCCCGAAATAATAGTAGTTGAAGTGGTCGTTTTAGGCAATTATCAATCCTACTTTACAACAATTTTGTAAAGACGCCCGATGGAAAATTCAAGCATAATTAAAATTTCAAGCCTCTACACTTGGGGACAATGCTGGCACATTGTGTTTTTGTTTGATTTGTTATGGGATGTTGGGTTCTGTTGCGCACCTGGACTCCTGACAGTTGGTGTCACTCCTACGCACTGCGAGTCGCTCCACCGAGCGGTGTAGATGGGGCGCTGCGAGATGTGTCGTTGGAGATAAAACTGCACGTAGCCCCTCGGTTTCCTTCTTCACACTTCACATGATCTGCCTTCTCCTTTAGGAACGAACGGAAACGAAGCACAAGCTGTGATATTGTACGTGTTTTATATTTACAACACAAATAGGAAACTAGGGTGTTGTTGTGAAGACCAACAAAAAACGAAACGGCGAGCCCGGAAGTTCACCGAGCGAAACATTGTTGACGACACACTCGTGCGATCAACGTGAGCTGAAATAAAAAGGCCCAGTTTTCGGTATGTACATCAATTTTCAGGGGGGATCAAGAAATCTGAGCTCTGCACTCGTTCCCCAATACAACAAGCAGTCTGAAAGAAAGGAAAAAGGAAGTTGCCATGAGATATGCTGTGTTGAACAAATCAATAAAACATCATTACAGCAGTTCCTAAAAGCACAGAAAATAAATAAATTAAATAGTGTAAACTGATAAAACATGGTAAACATTCATTACTAGACAAGCCTGGGTGCCTTTGTTCTGCTGTCATGTGACACACATCCATTTTTTGCAGACATGGGCAACACGAGAGTGGTGTCAATGTTCTCGTCGAACTCACAAGAAAGCGATTAAGCACATTACCCACAATGTGTCAAAATATATTATTTTACATGGACGCAGTGCATGGCATATAATAAGAATAAATGTTAATATAATGCTGGTGGATTTCATGAGCCTCTCTCTTAGTTAATCAAAACTGGGCTTTGAAATCAAATTTACACGTGACCCCCTTACACAGTTTTAATTTCCAGGAGCAAGGTCACAGCCGTTGCCACTTTTTCAAAACAGCAAATCAACGTCCGGTGGTATCAACGCCGAGGCAAATTAAAGGAATAGCTCAATATTTTTTGAAAAGCTTGATTGTAACCCCTTCAAGTCTGGTTTCAGTGCAAATCGTATCCAGATCATGAACTCAGTTTGGCTTGTGTGTATATGGTCATAACAAGGAAATAGCAATAATGCAATGCAATAAAAATAATACTATGAATCATTGTCAGTTGTCTTGTCATTGGAAATACATTGTAACAGAGTGACCACATTTTATACAGAAATGATGGTTAGTTGTAATAACTGACCTAAAGCAGTATAAATATTTTTTTTTGCCTCTGCTTCAACCCATGGGATAGTGTACAATGTCCCAGGAGTCATTCACATGAAAGTCTTTGTAAAATCTAAATGTCCTGTACATACATCCTTGTGACAATGCATGTACAGATGCACAATGCCAGTGCTCTCATCAAAGTCTGCACGAGCTAGGATAAAAAAAAAAAGTTCATTAGTGTCACATATCATGTTGTCTTCTCTCATTATAAAACAAGAATGAGACAGAGACGGGTTAAAAAAAACAAAAACACCAGTGCATTAATTGACATAATAAAGCCAGTAGATTAAGTTGAAGAGGGAGAAGGAGAAGGGAAATATTATCCGAGACCATCTGTCGATTGCGTTCACGTCGGTGAGGTCTGGGATTTTGATTTTCAGCTGCGAGGATCGTCGCCGCAGACGGGACTTCTTTAGATGTGCGCTCCTGTCCAGGGTGTGGCGGCCGGGCTCCTGCGGCCCACTCGGCTTCCTGTACTGAACCCCCGCGTTGTCGAACATCACGGAGGAAGAGTTGTGGGTCTCGCTCAGGGTGGTCGTGATCTCATTCCCTCCCACCTCGTTGTGGATCTCCAAGGTCGTCAGCAGGATGTTCCCCTGGGAGTCGACCTGGGCACAGCGGACAGGAGCGGGGTTAAAAAAAAAAAAAGGGCTGTGGGCTGAGGCGTCGGTGACTGATGACACGTGTGTAGCATGCGTCAGGCCCCCGGGGCCGGCGTCTTATTGCAGGCTGATGGATTAAAGCCTGGGAAACAGAGAGCGGCCTTCAAAGCCAAGTTTCCTGTCCCAAAGTTAAATCACTCCTCACAAATCAGATCAAGGACTGGATGGCTGTAATACTAATGTCATGACAGCTATTTCTTCCCCACACAAAAACAAATTAATCACTCGGACCCATGTGGCAAAAATAGCGGCACAGGGTGTACACATTAATATAACAACGTGGTCACAAGTCATGAGAGGAAGTGACGAGGTGAATATTAATTTTCCTACTTTGGTGCATGTCTCCTCACACTCTCAGTACACCAACACACATCAGACATCACCCCAAGCAGAGGCCATATTCCATTGATGGTAGATTGTAGGGCTTTTTTCATTCATTTTATTAGATAATGCTCCTGTGACCAACCCTGTCCTGTAGATATTTTATCTCTGTGCATGCATCATGAATATATCACTGAACTCAACTTTGTTCACAGTATAAGGTACTAGGGGAAAGACAGTAGGAGTTCACATGATATGATATGATATGAAAGGCGTATTAATCTGACATAATCGGGCAAATGAATTTCTGAATGCGTGTTTTCTATGCGTTTGTATATAGCTGTATTAAATGAACTCCTGTGGGATGAATAACTTTTCAAGTTTCAAGTGCAGTGATAATTCATTTTAGTATCAAGCAGCCCAGGCAATTAATTACAAAGTGCAATGATTGAGGACTTCTGCAGCATTGAGCCAGACCTTAACATGAGCCTGAGCTTGACATGTTGGTTGGAGTAATCAGAAAGGCACGACGACAACATGAAGACAATTCAAAGGTAAAACACCACAGAGAAAAAGGGGAACGTAAAGGAATATGCTCCAGTGTGAATATGCTCCTGTGTGACCTCAAACTTGTCGCCGCAGGGCAAGTTTGAGGTGGAGGTTTCACGGATATGAGGGCAGTGACAGACCCGTGACTCACCCGTTGTGAGGGACGACGCCCTCGTACCTGATTGGACTGTTTAACAGACGGACACTTGCAATTGCCACCTTCCAGAAAGGACTATCCGGGAGAAACACAAACACAAACCCCTCTGTCTGAGCTTTGTTCAGGTCGCAGAAAGGACGTTGTACGGACCAGTCAGGTTCTGGTGTTACAATTATTTAGAAATCATTTCGTCAAATTTACATTCTGTGTCCTTCTTAACGTGCACGATACGGGACCCCCCGCCAACAATACCATGTTTGACAATGAATCATTACTGTTGGCGTCACAATTAAGATGTAATGTAATGGCATACAGGGTCATTTACAATACATTGTATATTATATATCTCACCTTGGGCCCGTCACATTTAATGCGGTCATTGTTTGCCTTCTGTGCCTTCTCTGCCAGCTTCTTCTGCATCTGAGGACCTCTTCCGAAGAAGATGTAGTTGACAAAGGCATATTCCAGCAGAGCCAGGAAGACGAACACGAAGCAGCCCATGAGGTACATGTCGATGGCTTTGACGTATGGAATCTTGGGCAGGGTCTCTCTCAAATGAGTGTTGATGGTTGTCATGGTCAGGACAGTGGTGATCCCTGAGAGAAAAAAAGGCCTCAAGAGTTATCATATTGAACAACCTTCCACACTATTTTTTTTTCCCTGACCTTTCTTTAGAACCACAAAAGACATTATATTCAACAGATCTCCAAGTAACCAATTTGATACTTTAATACTGGCAACATGATAATATATGAAAGCTCACACAAACATTAATAACAAACAACAACAAAAAATTAGAGTTTATTCTAGTTGGATGATGAAGTAACTCCTGTCTGATGAAATCCGTAATGTGTATAGTTGACACCAGCTGCAATGGTGTAAAATCAAATTATTTACTAAGCAGTCACTCATACCGCTCAAGGCCCCAGTGAGCGTATGTGGGCGGATGAAAAGGTCATTATCCTGCTGACAGAACTCTATGCGAGAGGTCCGGCTTGCAAGGTTAAAAAAACAGTCTCTCAAATTGCAACTGTGATTAAAATTAATTTGCACGGCAAATTAAATTACGGGACTGGAACAGTTTGTCATGGCCCGATCTCTATAAAATGAAGGTATACTCATTAGAGCGCTATCGACTCCTTAAGACCCAACATGAGCCGTTTTCTTCTGCGGCAGATACGTTTCCCTCCAACCTTCTTGGATGCCTCTTCTTGGAAAGTTCCGATTATCTTAGCTTGGATAGGCAGAAACTGCTCCACTACGTGGTTTATAGGCTCATGTAGCACAGAGAGGGAACAGACTCAGCAACTTCGGCAGCTTGTGTCATAATTCTCTTGATATTGTGCATGATCAACAATAAATGTGTTTGTGTTGCTTTTGTGTCTCCTGGATGGCGCACCACCACCACCACCAACCTGGACAGTGTGTCTATTTTTGTCAGGCTTACATAATTAAACCAAAAAATGTTGCACTGTACAGTATGTGTGGGCGTCAAGAGGACAGTAGGTACATGGCATCGATTTCTGCATAACAAAAGGGAAGAACAAGAATCTAAACCCTCTCTGAGCACAGAAGAGAGGGTTACTCAACAAACCCCAAAACATGTTCACTGCAGTGCTGTGGAATTTACAGTTGTCTCCGACATTACATTGGTAAAAAAACAAAATACATGGCCAGATTAAGAATTGATCATCACAAACGACGTCTTCTAGATGATTAATCAGCTGTCACCAATTTTCACTACAAGGAAAAATAAAGTATCCAATCTGTCAATTGACAGTTTGCTACATCCCTCTGCGATCGATTGTAGCTTTGCGACTTCATGTTAAAGGTGACATATTATGCTCGTATTCAGGTTCATACTTTTAATTTGGGTGACCACTTGAAAAAATTTACGTGCTCTAATGTTCAAAAAAGGCATCAGTGTCGTCATACTGTCCATTCCTGCAGCTCCTCTTTTCACCCTCCGTCTCAAACGCCTGGATTTGTTTTAGCCCCGCCTCCAGATAAACCCCAGTCTGTTCTGATTGGCCAGCTGGCCTAGTCTGTTGTGACTGGTCGATCGATTCCAAAATGTGTAGGAAATGCCACGCCCCTTCACCAGAAAAGTGGAGTTTCTCAGATTGCAGGCAAAGTGCATGATATGTCACCTTTACAAAACCAGCACCCCCAACAACCTTTGAAACCCTTCATAGATTTACATTTGCAGCGGGTTACGTTAGAACGCAATAACGGTCTGGTCTGACATTTTTCCTTATCATACCACTTGGTCTAGTGCCACACTCTTCCATGTCTTCTACATGGATCATCAGCTTGTGAGGATGCCAACACTTTTACTAGAAAATGTGGCTTTAGGTACGAGTCTTTTATCACAATATCATCATCATGTCCATGATAAGCATATTCAGCCCTTTTTCAACAGGGTTCTTTCTTTAAAACAAACGCGGTTGAATCGTCAAAATGCCACTTTGAGACGGTGTTTTCAACAAGCTCATCATGCTGATGTGAGCTTAATTAGCCACCTACAGTACAGTACAATAAATCTGCCAGCGACAGTTGTGTTTTCAGTTAGCAAAATTAGTGTTTGGCTAGAAAACGAGAAGGCACTTAGCAAATGGTCAATTACTGTACCTGATATAAATCTATAGAGCAGTGAGATTTTAAGCACATATACAGTATGATCTCTTAGTCCCACTTCAAACTTCATTTTCCACTACTCAACCATGAAGACCTCACCTACAAATTTAGTTTTGCCCAGGATATTCACGCCGCCCTAATGGCGGGGGGAACGGAAACCTAGAGTGAATCATCTCAAGAACAGAATCGAATTTGAATTTGGGTAGTACGCTAAGTGTAAATGGTGTCTAAAGTGCATTGATCTTCCAAGGGTTCTCAGACAATGGTCTTCTGAATGAGGTGATAGAGCAGTGGGAGCCGCAGGATTATTTCCCCTGAGCGGGTCGGACCCTGAGGAGGTGCCTCTAAATCGTACCACATCCCTCTTATCACATGCAACTGACGTTTAAGGAACGCTGCAGCGAGGTGCTCTTTCTTGCTCGAGTACACGGATGATGAACGAGGATTTCTGTTCACGCAAATATTTCAGCAGAGACCAATTGCAGTTAGAGGAAGACGGGTGTTTTCCAGTGTTGAGGCGATCCTGATATTTGTTTCAGTCCCAGAGGCCAGTGGAAAGCGTCTCAGATTAAATTCGGTCTCATATTACGCCATAGAGCAGCTGCCTCAAACAGACTCAAAGGAACACAGAAACGTGATGATGCCTTTATTTTGAATCTAATATGTATCTAAACATCTGAAATGGGGGAATAATTCATCATGTTTAGACCTTAAGATGTGAAACTGAACGTCGCAAGTTACTGTAAAATGAAAACAGAGCGAATAGAGGCACACTTTGGTGATAATTCTGTCATTATGAGCCACACTTCTCATATTACATATGATCCTGTGATCTATTGTTAATGTAACATATTCATCGGTGCAGCTTTAACTCCTAAAACTGCACTGATCTGATCTAATCTAAAATGTATAATGAAGTATTTCCTCGTGTTGGGTCTAATAATGTAATAATAAAGCTTTATTTGTGCTCTTTTTGCTTGGCAAATATCACTTCCAGTCTGGAATTTTTTTATATATATATATATATATATATATATATATATATATATATATATATATGAAAGGTCACATCCCCTGTTTTTGTCCTCTGTAGGCCAACAACGTCTAACCTATCATCTTCTCTGGTCACAGTACGGTACATTTCATGAGCTTGACATGATCTAATGGCAAATGCTCTTTCCGCGCTGCACCGTCTCTGAGGGGGAAGAAAGGCCATCAATCATGAGCATGTCCTGGGTAACAACACAGTCACAATTTCTGCCGTGTACCCATCCATTTAGAACATCCTCATTACCTCCCACCTCTTTCTTTTATGTCTATCTCCTATTTTTGAATCCGCCCTCTACTACCAGTGCTCGTAGAATGGTGCACAACTGCAGCAAGTTACCATCAAATTAGCGTTTGTGTCCAGGAATAAACAGAGGAAAGTGAAAGAAGAGGTGTTCAGAAGAGGTATTTTCCAACAATGTGAATAGAGAAGTTTATAGGTGTTTTCTGTACTGTATGGTTACATGTCTTTAAATGCATTGCCACGCCGTTATCCACCGATAACTCCATCTCAGGCAAAGTGGCGCTGTTGCCTGTGCCTCCACATACAGTTAGGCCTCCCTGGTTAATTTGGCATGTTTCCACCTCCTAGGTTATGCAGCACTGACAGAAAACGTTCAGCACCTCAGGCCTACTACCTGCTGCCTCGACACTTCTTTAAAGACATTTTTAACTGAATAAAAGTGCCAGATGTACAGCAGATGGTCGATAGATCTCTTCGAGCCTTTTTCCAAGGGCCGCAAAGACCATACCTATCAAACCTCTTTTAAAACATCAAGCCTGGATGCCTCAGTAATAAATACTGTAAGTACAGTATCAAACCTACCTTCTTTCACAGAAAGTCTGTCTTTCAGCAACTTAACGCTTTCTTGGTGCAAAACAATAGTATTTTGAACACACCATTGAGCACTGAGCACTGCT
The DNA here is from genome assembly GCF_022379125.1 of Scophthalmus maximus. Classification (NCBI taxonomy): domain Eukaryota; kingdom Metazoa; phylum Chordata; class Actinopteri; order Pleuronectiformes; family Scophthalmidae; genus Scophthalmus; species Scophthalmus maximus. The sequence goes on along the minus strand of NC_061527.1, from coordinate 20,192,571 downwards.
AAATGACATATATTTGGACAGAGATGCTTCCAAACATGTTCGTTTTGGTATAACTGGACCTCGGTGCTGTTTGACAAAAATTGGAAAAGTGTGTATGACTTCCTGGGACTGTACTATTCTGGTTCATATCATATTTACAAGCCAGGGACTAGTACTACTTTGTGTCATACGGTAGTTGTGAATCTGAATGAACACAAATCACATATGGATTTTTGGGAAATAACCCTGTCAAAACAGAATGTGAGGTATGACATTGACAAATGAAATCGTCACTGCCTCATTGAGAGCAGAAGTTTTTGAAAGCCCACAGAAGCCGCCTGAGAGCGAGGAGTAGGACTCAGACTGAAGCACAGGGGAATTTGTGCAGCAACAGTGTATCTGAGTGCAGACAACGACAGTTTTGACAAGGAGCGGAGCAAATTTGCGCGAGAGCTGGGACTATGTGTGACAGAGGGCAGGCTACAAAGCCTGCGTATGTACGTTCAATGAAGATATAGTTCACTCAAAATGAAAGACCACACTCTTGAAGAAAAAAATAAGATTTTGTAATTATTCTTTACCTCTGTATAGCACTTTGAATTGCCTTGTGACTGCAAGGTGCTATTTAAATAATTGTACCTCGCCTTACCTGTTCCCCTGCTCCATGTGTCTTATTTCCATAGCATTTGTTTGGTTTTTTCACCTGATCCTACCTATCAGTTTCGAAATCTCGAACATATCTAATGTATGTTATAGTTTATACTATACAAATAGAATTGAATTGAATTGAATTGAATTGAATTGAATTTCATGCTGGTTCACTTGCATGGCTTACAGGGACACCTAATGGAACTGAAGCATTATTGGTGAGCATTAAATTAAATACCTGTGCTTTTAAAACTGTGATCAGTCAAAATAGATATATAGTCAAAAATAATTTTGACTGGTTTCCATCCTCTGTTCACAAGCCCGTGAGCCCAGACCATAAAACACAAAAGACGTCGAGCTGAAGGTGAAACTACAGACCTAAGGTCAGATCTACTGGGCCGCGCGCATCATACCTAATGCAACTCTGGCAGCCGAGGCATCGTAATTTATCCAGAAAGACACCCAGGACAGGATGGTGATGAGGATGGAGGGCATGTACGTCTGTAGGATGAAGTATCCGATGTTTCGCTTCAGCTTGAAGCTCAGGGACAGTCGAGGGTAGGCACCTGCAGGAAGAGAAGAGGACGGTGAAGGGGGAAAATAGCCCTCTGTGGTTCAAGAGCAACACTGGGATGTCTTGAACCGGTTTAAATCACCGTGGAAACAAGAAAGTGCGGTTCGAATTGCAAGTCATCTGATGAAAATTTAGCTTTGAGATTATCTGTGCGCAAACACCACAATGCAGAGGAAAATACAAATGTGAGTTTAACTTCACGCACCAACACACAGAGTTTCCACCGTTACCCTTATTAGGACATTGCATAAGGGGATCATATGATATTTTAGGAAAATTCAATATGTGTCTAGACTGTCAGATATATTTTCACAGCATCCTGGGATTGTAATCAGCTCCACCACATCTCACCGTATCATCTCGCAGAGATGTTTGGAAAGTTCCCATCCTGCTCGTTACTAATTCAGCGGCGGGAATAATCACTGTTTTTGTGCCTCTGAGGTTTTGTATTATAGGAGATTCATTTGTGCTCTCTGCCTCATGAATACATTATGCCTCTGTAAGTACAGCCACCATTCCTTTATCGAGTGCTCGGATAAACAAAGGGGTTAATTACCTCCAATCCCTCCACAGACATGCAACTGTATAATTATTCCAAGTTCTTGTGTTCTAGTGTGAGAGGTCATGTTGTGATGAAAATACGTGCCTCGTGTAAAAACTTTTAAATGCCCCAAAAACGGATTTGCTCTATCAGCTTCTTACTACTTTCAGTTTTTCAAATGAGTGAAATGGCTAGTTAGAAAAATGTGGACACTTTGCACCCGGAAAAAAAAAAAAAAAGGATTCAGCAATTTTTGAATTCAAATCTTGTAACATCTGGTGGATTGTTTGGTCACTGTCAATCATACGTGATCAAACCACCTTCCACACACTCCTGAGTTTTGGAGCATGAGAACTCTTAATAAATAATACCCAAGATGTTTTTTTTATGGTTGATGTTGCTTATTTAGTTATGAATATTTCATGTCATGGGGAAAAGAAAAGTTTTCTGCAGCTTTAAGGGCATGAAATTGAACATGGACACTGATGCAGTGGGGATTTAGTCAGACAATGCTACAACTAATGGCGTGAGTGACAAAAGGACTCCACAGGACGCTATTTCATGGTTTTGATGGGGAAATATAAACGATTGTGCATTAACTGAACCGCATTGCTGTGACTTCCGTCGCCTCTACTCACGGGACTGTTTACTCACCGGTGGAAAAGACCACATTCCTGGACACCAGCTTGTAGTCGACGATGGAGAACTGCGGGAGCTCGATGCGCGTCACCCCAGTCACCGCGGTGTCTCCCCCTTTCCAGTAGAACTCGATATCATCTGTTGTGTAACCATCTGCACAACGAGAAACACGGAAAACAAGCTATGGCGTGATTGCGTATGAGTGAAATACACCGAAATTGCGGTCTCATTTTGTAAAATTTATAATGTATGTTTATTTGTCCAAGTGAAATATGGACGTCCACAAGCTTGCAGTTGATTTACAACAAATCCTATGAATCACATCGACTCATTTGCCTGTAAGTGCTGATTGCCCGGGATGTAAATCTTCATTGGGGCAGACGGACACAACACATGCATGGGATCCATGCATCCATGCATAGTTTACGGCAGCACAGGTGGGCCAGATATATCACTGAGATGTATAAAGTTGGACAAATTATTACCATACTCCACTGTCTGGTCAAAACCTCTCTGTACAGACGAAGTAGCTCTAACTGGGGAGGGGTGACGCAAGCAATTTCACTGAGATACGACGGCTTAATAAATCGAAGGCAATTCAGCGGTCGGTGCAGTTTCTGTCTCCGCGAGATGAGGAGTGTGAGAACTTTTTTATGAGAAGCACAGTGCTGTTCATATTTTTAAGTGATGGAAAAAGTAGAGCTGCCCGCCGTATTTCTTTACCATGCAAAAGACGTGGGGCTCAAAAACTTACAACTCTCAATTTCCAGGGTGCAATTCTGTTCGTCCAGCGGGTATCTCCTCAGATCCATCATGCAGGCTGCCGTCGTCGTGATTCTGAACCAGAAGGGAAATATACATCACTTGGCATTAACGTTGCTTTGAGCAGTGCGGTCCATTCAAACATAACAGCGGAAGAGACAATTCAATTCAATCGGATCTGGCAAGAGTGTGTTGAGGCAGATGGAAAACATGCATAAGTGTTAATAAAAGTTTACCATATCTGAATTGTATCAGAATGTAACCCGTTTGAAGTGAAAATGTGCCTTTTATCTGCAATCAATGCAAAAAATCAGTTCGCTCCATTATGCCCTACTGGAATGGGAATTAATGGAGATGACGTCAGCCCTTTACAGTAAACTCTCATTTCAAAGCATTCAGATAATGGGTCAGTTTTAATTAGCAATCAGATCCGTGGGTAGTGATGAGACTTTATCGTTGTTCAGATGAATACATGGAACAAACATCAATGTCATATTTCCATCAAGATTTCCATGTTGTTTTTCACTATTTGAGCTTTTACCAGCACTTTTTAATCGTGTCACCTCATTGCATCTTCTTTCTCTGAAAACGGCTTATGGATGAATTGGGAAACTCGCACCACCATATTGTCTGTTGACAAAGCAACTCCTGATCAATGTTAAGGTACCGTCAGTCAAACTCGACATTTTCACAAGCGGACTAAAACAAGAAAGGGGCAAATTTTCTCATTTTACTGAATTTATCGCGGCAACAGGTAGACATGGACGAAGTTCCGAGTCTGCATTAACTGGAGAAGAGGAGGACTGTCTCTGATAAAGGCCCAATGAAACTGTTGTTCTCTTTGCCACTGATGAAAAAAAAGAAGAAGAGAAAAACAGGATTTGAGAATTTACGGTAACAACGGAGAGCTCACCTGAGGCCGTAGAGAACTGTGCCATCGGGGTGGAGTCGAATCATGCGGTTCTTCACGGTGACGCCGTGCACGAAGGACTTCTTGTCATTGAGGAAATAGGTGTCAGGGACCCAGAGCTGGTCCGCCACTCTGTTGTCCAGCGTCAGGTTGAGAGGGATCCCCGCATAGGCCAGCCGCTTATCCCTCCAGTACTGCTGGAAGTACATTGTCAACGTGTAGTCCTGTTGGTCAAACAAATGACAAGTAGTCAGTGGCATCGGTACACATTGCAATTTCTTGAGGCCAATATACAGTAGCACGCACCGTCTGAAATAAAGTTTTGTTTCTTACAAGGTTATCACCTTCAGAGCTGAATGTCTGCAGCCCAAAGCTCGGGAGGACTAGTTTTGTAACAAAGGGTAAAATGCAATTGTATCTTCTGATAGATAGATGGATGGATAGATGGATAGACAGATAGATAGATAGATAGATGGATAGACAGATAGATAGACAGATAGATGGATAGATAGATAGATCGCATGACATATTACCAGTCATACATGCTATGACATGAAACCATTTTAAATAATTCACAAGTTTATCCATCAAACACAAAAGCTTTTCCATTAACGGGGCCCTTTGCTTGCTCTCACTTGGCTCCGCTTTGTTCTGCTGACTAATGTTCTCTTAAATAAATAAGCAGGTCCCGGGAAATAAACAAAACAAACAAAAAAAAAAAACTTGGCTGCGCGGAAAAGTGCCCACATTTCAATTCTCTGGTGCAGTGGCATATTCATAATGAAGTGTTCAAAAATAAAAATAAAAAAGCCTGCATCTCCTTCGGACATTAAAATCAATACGTCCTTTTTTAAAACACAGGACTCATAATGACTACTAGCTGGTGTGTGTGGCTCCTCACCTCAGAAACAAAGATCCTCTCCTTACTCTGTACACTTTGGTGCAAAGGGACAGGTGCATCGCTCACGGCTGACAAGCTGTCGCCGTCTTTTAAATTACACAATGTGAATGCGACTAGCGGTATAATATAATATAATATTGACTCTCATGAATAATTCAGCGTGTTTGTACCTCCAGAATGTGTATTTGTTACCCTGTGTTAAAAGTTATCTCTCGTAGTTAAACTGTGTGTGTGTGTGTGTGTGTGTGTGTGTGTTTGTGTGTGTGTGTGTGTGTGGAGGGGGGGTTTCATCTTTGTGTTGTCTCTTTTTTTGTTTTTTTTTGCCTTGGCTGCCAGTTTAGAAAAATGAAACAGTGAACCGCAGAAGGAGGCCACAGACATATTTTTAATACATCAGAGGGAGTAGTGAGTAATATACCGAGCTCCTTCCCAGAATATCCCTGGCTCGAGACGTGGCCGTTTTACTTTTTTGCGTCTCTTTAGAAAGGCCTCTGCCACCCCCCACCCCGATTCTCTTTGACCCCCCCTGTGAACAGAAGCTGCCCTCATTACGCTCCCACCCACATACAGCAGAGGTGTGGGCCGAGTGAGTCAGCTCCACACGGCACGCAGCTCTCACACTACAGAGCGGGAGCCCAGCCGGAGGAGCGGCCCTCTCTCTCTCCATGTCTGGACAGACCGCAACTATTTTCGATCGCTTTCAGCTCTTCGGATCCCTCCCCAGCAGTTGTCCTTGGCTGCCTTAAACATCGCTTCATCATCTGAAAAAACAACGCTGCACTGGATCCGTCTCGTCCCGCCCCCAGCGCCCTGCGTCCCACGCGGCTAGATTCCCCCGTCTCTGATTATTCCCTGCAGGGGGCTTTTTTTCCAAAATAAAAAGGCACCAGCTCCTCATATACAGTACCTCCTTCTCCTTAAAACATGATGTATTCCCTAATGCCAATATTGCGTCAAAATGACCAGTAACAATCCTGAAATCCCGTGATGAAGACAGACACTTTCATCATTTTCTCTATATCTCGGTGAGATATGCAGCGGGATAAATATTTGAATGACTTAACTTGAATATTTATTATACTGCGGAATGGTGAATGCAAAAACCAAAAAATACTTCGTCAGAGACATTTATGTGACGAAATCGACAATTTACGGCAAATGGTTCAACAGTTCAACTCAAAGAGGGAAAGCTCCTCTCTTTAAGGAGGCACTAAAAGAGTCCAAACAGATTCTGCTGAGAGAACCCCAATCCATCAATCCGACCGATCGATGAAACCAAATCAACGCAACCCGTTGACGCTGCAGTGAGGGAAGTGGCGACAGCGAAACGCCGTTGCCCAAGAGCGTATCAGCAGAACAGGCAGCGCGAGGTGTCGGGTCATAATGGCACGCTCGCGATTGGCCACGGTTTTGTCTGCTGGTGAGTGAGCCAGAGAATTCAAGGCATGAATGAAAAAAAAAAAAGAGCAAAAGGAAGCTGATGCCACGGGCCTAATGCAACCACAGACTCTCGCGAAATGCGAACGCACGATTCCACAGAAAGTCATCGGTGATGCCGTTGAATTATGGAGCAGCTCTATTGCAAATGAACCCCCCCGTGCAAACCATCTAAAGAGGGATGGCCGTTGGTATTATGTTACCAATCGCTCTGTCTTACAGTGAAAGCTTTCCAGAGCAACATCATCCTTTACGCTGAACGAATTGGCTCCGACAATACCTGTGGATTGTGTTCGCGTGCCGTGGTTTGTTGACAGACACGTGAAAACCACAAGGGACGCGAGGAGGTTTGTTCTCAGCACCGGTGAGTAACCGTCGTGTCATCCTCCGCTCGGAGAGTTCGCGGTCTCGCACTCTCGGCACATGGTTACTTTGTGCCAGTCAAACGTCGTCACACGTCAAGTCGACGCCACGGTATCTGCTGGGACTACAGGAATAGAACTCGGAGGCGCTCCACTCCACGCAGGAGGAGGGGGGGGGCTTTCATCACTCCATGAGACAGCTGTGTTCCCTGTCGGATTCCAAAGTTGGCTACATGTGTTTTACAAACAACGTGTTTGATCAATTTTTCGGTCTCAGCGTCGTCCCCGCGCGGCACTGAACAAATCTTTCATTACATGATTTCCTCCCTTCCACCGCCTTAGAAACACGCCGTACGTACTACTAGGTTGCGAGGGCAGGGTCGCAGGTGAGCTATTTTTGTAGCATCAAGAGAAAACTTTGTTTTTTTTGTTCTCTGTTTCATTACGAGAGGTGTTCAATCTGAAATGATTTTTCTAAAAGAGCCATTGTGGCCTCTTTGACAAAAGTTCTCTATAAATCTTCAACATCACGCTGAACCCTGGACAAGCTGAACCACAATCAGTCTTGTGTATACTCAAAACTGATTCTTCTGGGGGGCGGGGGGGGCGACGACAGGACGCAATGTTAGCATTTGAAATCCATTCATATACGACGGAAATAATGGACTAATAATGGAGGTCTTTCTGATGAATTATTGATATATTATCAGCATAGCCGAGCATTAAGCAGTTTCATAATGGGGCATGGTTAGACACACCAAAGCCTAAAGCCACGACGGCTCGTGTTAATATGAAAATATTGATTGGAGCGGCTTTAAAAGTTTGGTTTTTTTTACATTCAGTGATTCATTTTGTTGGTCGAAAGCAAATACGTATTCAAGCAAAACAAGCTTTTACACGTGCAGTGTAAAGCAGGATGGTTAAAGTTGGGAATCAACTCAGCTTCCTAAGGGCACATTTCACTCTCAAGGCTCTAATGCAGCTGAATGCATGAATCAGCAATGGTTTCAACTGGAATCCGGTGGTTCTTCCCAATAAAAGCCCTTGAAGATCCATTTTTATTCCAAGCACCCTTTAAGAGTGACGAGTCAAATGACTCCCATCCCACTGCTAACCCACTATTCCACTTTAAATATTAAGGCGACACCAGTTTTTCCAGCTGAGTTCTCCTCACCATGCCCGGGGCCTTTTGGTGCATTTTTCGTGGCCCTTCGGTATGAATCTGTGAGAACATCTGCAGCATGAGATTGTTTTTAAGGGTAACACTTCCTCCAGGCAGAAGGTGGATAATGTTAACATGTCAAGATGGATGGGTGTTGAAGCGCACGATGGATTTCTCTTCAAGCTGACTCATGCCGTGGTTGCTTTAATAAATACGTGACAACAACGCCGGGAGGATCTGCTCGGAGGTGCTTTATGCGCCGCGACAGGTGCGTCTCTGCAAGATGTACAAACCGTCTGTGGGGTCACGACACTGCGAGTGAGTCCTGCAAATACTGCAGTTTGTCCCTGGAGTTCACTTGTGAACACTCGCCCTAAAAAAAAGGGATTATTACGAATAACAACGGAATGGGGAGGGGGGAAAAAAAAGACACGCAGCAATCTTAACATTTGAGCTAAAAATAAAAGGAGTGAGCAAGTGAAGTCTGAAATATATTAATAATCTCATCTCCAAGACAACAAGCTCTGCAGCTCGCCCACACAGGCTATAACGGGCCAGTGTCTTGTGTGTCTCTGGCTCTTTGAAAGCACGCCGCCGACACCTTCGCGCACCCCACGTCTCCGAGGGAGAGACAACAAGTGCTTTCACAGGTCTGTACGGGACGAGGACCGCGACTCATCAGTCAGCAATGTTCTTTACATTAATTAATATGCCTCTCAAAATAGCTCTGAATCCTGTCTCATAGCTGTTTAACCAGAATGACTGACAAATGTACTACCATTGTGAAAAGGTTGGAGTTGAACTCGACTCGTGGATTAATCCATATGATTATTATATAACTCTATAGATATCCAACTACTCGAAGCCCACACTAAAAGGCCACCAACGTGTTAAAACTCAGAGGGTATAGTACATAGCGACCAAATGTACAGTATGTATCAACTCAAGAGCTAAACCGGGCACACACACCAGGCAGATATCTTGGCTGACGTCAGCTTATTGCAGATATTTCAGTATCCCGAAAAGTGACAAGAGATTAAAGGGTTATCATATCATTTGACGTGTCGTGTCCCCCCCCCCCCGGACTACAAGTGAAGAAAGGGAGACATACTACTAACTGAGGAGCTTGTTGAAACAACGAGAGGACACCGACACAGTTTCCCACTTCCTCTTTTCTTACAGCAGCACTCTAAAAGCGGCACCAAAAACTGACACTGATTTACTAAATGCAGTCAGTGATCCGATTAACAGATTACAAGTTACTGCAAATAACACGCATTGCACACACGCCTGCATCTTAAAGGCGAGCAACATATGTTGAGGTGAGGCAGAGAGTTCACTGTCGGGTAAGGGTGTGTCAAGGTTCAGCAATAACGAAAAAGGCTTGTACTTATTTCCCCCTCCTTCATATAAACAAAAAAACAAACACACACATAGTTTCTTTAATAGTAGACGGATTACATTGTATTTAACTGAGCTCATTCAGTTTTCTTTCATGTCAAGACATAGTTGTGTTTGCTCTCAATAAGGATTCGCGCAAGACAGACGTCTCTTTCTGCCGAGTTGCTCAACAGATGACTGATGGATCTCATTTTCACTCAGACACCAAAATGAAGCCCTCCGTGATCTGACCTGACGCGCCTCTCGCTGTGCTGTCGCTAGGGTTCTCTTCGAAGCTTTAGACTGGACAGCAGCTATTTGGGATGTGTCAAATCTCCACCAGCAACCGCTCGCAACGAAAAAATGACTGCAGATTTTTTGTTGTCGTTGAGGCCAAAGAATACGCCACAGGGTTGCAGGATCAATTAGCGGAAGCCTTTCATTTCGTCATCCAAACACTCTGCATACATCAGTGACAGTCTGGAAGTACATCTGAGCTCAACTGATTGCCGGTGGATGGTTTCCAGACGCAACCATCATGAGAAATCTGAGCTCGTAAGATGCAGCCTGGCATCGTGAGGCTACGCTTAAACACACTAAATCTCAGAGGGCCCAACAACAACATCAAGAACAAAAAAAACAAGGTTAGAACTGTAGAGCGCCATGACAAAGAGGAGAATAAGAGAAACAACATAACGGGTGAAAGACAGATGAGAAGGAGCGATAGCAGAGGAAACAGCTAAAGCTGCTGCCGAGGGAACGTGGCTTCATAAATCTTAACACGCTTCTCTTCAGCAGTCTTCCTGCTATGGAGGTGAAAGGTAAGATGGACCGACTCTTTGTTGCACACATGTCTCACATCTATGGAGTGAGTCCTGCTCATCTTCCCGTACCAACTTTTCAAGTCAAGTTGTGGTAGGGATAGACACCAGGGGCGGCTTTGGCTCGGGCGGCAGAGACGCTCATCCGCTAGCCAGAAGGTCAGCGGCTCCATCCCCGCTTCCCCCGGCCCACAATGCCGAAGTGTCCTTGGGAAAGACACTTAACCCTTAATTGCCTCCGACGGCTCTTCCGGCAAAAGCATTGTACTGTAAATAGCAGCGCTGTGTGAATGTGACTTGTACTGTGAAAGCGCTTTTAGTGGTCAATAAGACTAGAAAAGCTCCATATGAATACAGTCCATTTACGACATATTCTTTGTTTCACATTGCATAACTGAAAAACTGTGCCTCGCGATGACATCCGTGATGTCTCTGATGACACGTCTACATATGGCGTTTACACGGCTTCCTAAACAGTAACGTATAACGGATGACCTCTTTATGCCCTCCTCCCCCATTGAAGAGATTGGCACAGCACCCCATAAACAACACAAAAAAGATGAACAAATGTCACTTGACTTGCCAAAACAACACTGCAAGCGGAGGTTACAATGAAGCGCGATGCCTCACTCTGCTCGAGAGGTCCCAGGTTTCTATTATGTGGAGTGACAGGGTGATAAACCATTCGGGTGCAGGATGCTGATGTTCTGTGACTGATGGGGGCCGAAGAATAACTCCAGGTAATATCCAGGTCCACAGCAACTGGAGTACAACGAATTTGAATCAGACGTTCGCTTGGCTGGTTTCACTTCAGCTGCCCGCCCAATTACGATCAATACGTGGAAACCCTGCACTGACATCGGGGTAAATACCTCAAGTAGCATCCGGTCATACAGCACTGTATCTCACGAGGTGCGAAGAGGTTCCAGCTAAATGTGAGGCATGGAAGAATATTTTAAAATGTCACACTTCTCTGTAAACATAAAAGGTCGATCTGCGTCTTCGGGATGTTCTTGCGGGCTAAGCGTGAGATGAGGCCACAGATGTCAAGGCTCTCTGGAGGGGGCGACGGGAACGCAGCCGTATGAAGACAAAGGAACAGAATAAGGTGTTCAGGACCACAGATAAACTCCCACTGTTTGGGGAACTTGGCTTCTCAGACTACGCTGATCCAAGTGATTTATGTTAAAAAACATGGAAGAACTGATGGGACTTGTTCAGGCAGCCTGACTATAGTGATCGTGTTAGTTTCTCAACGGTTTGTCACTGCAGGGATCTTCAAAAGTGGATATTTTTGGACGGATAAGACAAGTGATCCTTTTTATAGTCGCTCGTGAACGGAATTTAATCATCTCCTATCATTCGTATCCTGACTGAATTCTTTTTTTTATGCACTTGCTCACTGGGAGTGTGTGATTTCCTGAGATGTCAAATCCATCCAGCCTGATGAAGAGCTTTACTTTCCTCTGTCCTGTGTGCGTACCTAGAGGCATTAAGTCAGATACCGAAGTGGCCAAATGCTCTCATACAGTGTGCGCAGAGAAACTCTCGGGTTGAAAGCAGGTGTGGTTTGGGTCACGGAAATTAAGTTTGGCTGTAATTTAGTAAAATGATTATAGACTTTCATGTGTATTTTAAAGTTACAATACAACAGTCTCAGTTAAGAGGTCAAATATGGAACTTTAGATAACAATAATTATTGTTTGCATCTTTACTGTAGGTTGGGGTCTTATTTATGTAACAGAGAAACAAGCATAGAAAGCATAAGTATCCCATATAAGCTACTTGCAGTTCCTGATTACAATGAATCAAATTATGTTCATGCAAATATCACTGGATCACTTTAATACTGAAGAAAACCTGGACACATGATGATTCTCAGGCAGGTTTTTGAGTTTTGAGTCTTTTTTTATGAATACAAAGTTTGTTAATGGACGTTCATTCACAATTCATTCACAGGGAAGTTCAAGTCACTTCACAGTCATTTAAAAATATGTGTTTAATATCCCTGTTAATGTTCAAGTGAGTTATGACTTCTAGAAGGAGCAAGGATTTTAATGTGAACTGAAGCTCATGTTTCGTCCTCCTCTGCTGTACTTCTTAATTTTTCCAAACTCCAAAATTTTGGTAATTGACGGCCTCCAGTTGCAAAATCCAAAGTGTGCAGGAAATGAAAACCTATTAAACTCAACGATAGGTGCTCAATATTTAACTGAAGCAAACTCATCCGTCCTGCTCATCTCCAAAATGTGACTCCAGTTGTCGCTGGAGGCGAGTGTTTAGCGACTCCGCGGGCCTCGCCGACACTGCCGTTTGCCAAGAGACGCATTAAAATGCACCGCGGGTACATTTCATCACACACACTTGTCAAGACAGCATGTCAGGGCCTATTTCCTCTTGGTGCCATGTGATCGGGCATCAAGCTCTGTCAGCAGTTCAGACGGATGATAGATGGCATACAGGCATTAAACTGTAGGAGCCACGGTGTGTCAACCCTACCCCAATGAGGACCGTTGGTCCCGACAAGGCCGTGTGTGTATACCAGAAAAGTTCCCAGACCTTGTTACCTTAACAGGACCATCAGTGGTAGTCTCACAGCCCGGGAACCAGGATGTAGAACCCTTATTACTTGCCATAATCTGATGCAACCGGTGACCAAACCACTCAAGACAATGTTTGACCTGTACAAATATATGGTATATAAACTTTTTTATGTTTTCTAACGCCTCCCAGGAGGTTTAATACATTATTGTATCATGTGATTTTAGATCTAGATAAGCTGCCATTTTCATTAGCATTCTTTTTGCATGCTTTATTAATGGTTGACACATCAATCACTAATGTTTTTGGATGAGTAATGAGTTATTCACGACAACAGGTTTTAGTTTGTCAGGTTGTGAGAAATCATTTTGGCCATTGTTGTTATACAGTACTTTCTTACAGGGCACCATTAATAAGTGCTGGTCATAAGTTATAATGGCTTTATTATTACTTAAAAATAATGCATCAAGGCTTTATAGATTATTTATATGAATGACTTTAGGGTTGCAGAGTCCGATAGCTCCAGTTGGATCACTTAGCCTCAGGATGGATTACTGAAGCCTCCTAATGACTGCATAACTGCTGACATGAGAAACCCATGATTTATTAAAAGGGAGGGCAACATTTACGAAAGCTCAGATATGATTAACATCAGCCAACGGTTATTCACAACCTGGCAACGCAGGTTTCTCGACGTAATAACACCGAACAGTTGATGTATAAATATTTAGCAAATTATGAATTAATGATTAATAAGGTCATTACTTATATATTATGAACAGTTTATAAAGTGCAGGGTTTTTTTTTTTGTTAAAACAGAACAAGAAAGTCCATTATTCCAAAAAAATATGAACAAAGATTTGTACATAGAGCTTACCATGTTGACCTCTGACACCATGTCTATACTGGCCACGTCTATACTCATGCCAACAGCAACCGGTCGACCTGTAAGAGGAACAAGCAGAGCAAAGTGAGCTCAGCACTGCACTAAAGGAGAAAAATGGACCCGTGAAGGCAGGAGCCATTGTGGCGATGAGGGATCACTCACCTCCAAAGTCCGGCCGGAGACGAATATCGTATCCTTTCAACAGTTTGTCCACAGTCTCTTTGACAAAAGACATGTTGCCCGGTTCGTTGACGCTGCAAGGGGGAAGAGAACAACGAGGGTGAATACTCTTTTTGAGGACGGACAAGCCCACACTTCACGTCCGGCGCTGTCTCCCGGACACTCACCTCTGCGCGCAGCACATCACTGCCACGAGCAGCGGCAAAGAGAGGATGTGAAAGAGCCCAGCTGCTCTCTGGCTCGGCCACATCCCTTTCCTTGGTGCCTGGGATGGGTGGCTGCTGTTCGACAGCGCTCAACAAATGACTGCGCTCCCTCAGAGCAGGTGTGACTCCTTCCACATGCTGTCAACCCTCAGCCGGCTCAGCCCGCGGTGCCATGATGGCGCGAAGGCGCGCCGAGTGTCAGATCCGTGAAGCCTCAGGCTGCTCCGCGTCTCCATCCTCCGGTCGGTCACGGCAGGCTTCGGGGCTTCGGGGCTTCTCGCGGGCTTCGCTCACACCGAAGAGTGTTCGACCAAAAAACGTCCGTTCTAACGATAGAGATCCACAAGTCGTCCGCGCTGCGCGGGAGCCTCGTGCGTAAATAAAACCCCAGCAGCCAATGTGGCGTCGCCCCGGTTCAGGACAATCCCCCCCGAAAGAGCCTCCTCCTCCGGATGAACTCAGGAGTTTGGGAAATGACTCCTGGTGCCAGCCCGCGGCCGGTAACGATGAGAGGGCACGTGGTAGTCTTTGTAGAGGAGCTTATAAGAGCGGCTGTCCTGAGCTGACAGTGGCGCACACAGAGCAGGGGCGCAATTAGAGTGAAGAAGCAGGGGCCCCCAGCCCTTTACTGGGTTTTTCTACCCTCTCACTGCTTTTTGGAAATATACTGCTGACTGCCAATTTCTTTGAGAGGGTCTTTTTCGCTTTTGAACCAATATGTAAAATATAAAACAATACACACATGGGGATATTACTGCTACACCCTGATTCATGGACAAACTGTCATGATCGCAAGCCCTGGACACACACACACACACACACACACACACACACACACACGCACACACACACAAGGCCCAAGGTCAGAGCCTTAATGCAATGTGTATGTTACACACAAACAATTCAAACAATCTCATCATCATTCAACACTTTCAAATTCACATTCATGCCAATATTTTAAAAAACAAAAAGTTTGACGCCTTTACGTGAATATACAGTCTAAAAATACATCTAAGGGCCAAGGCCCCCCATTGGCTCCAGGGCCCTGGGCACTTTGCCCATGGGGTAATCCGTCATTGCCCTCAATTTGGTCTGGAATGACCATTAGCTTGTGGCAGCTACTGTCGGCTAACGTTAGTCAGATTTAGGTAGATATGACATTTACAGGTGACATTGGCACGCTTGTTGAATATTTTTAGTCTTCACTGCTACATGCTAATGCTACACAGGCTGTATTGTTTATCATTATCCTGTGATTGACCACAGCAGCTGCCGTTCAGCAACATTTGCATAAACTTGCTTAAGAACTTAGTTCAAGACATTTGACGTGTATTTCTCTTTTCACGTATTTAGGATTAATTAATGTTCTACTAGTTATCCTACTGCTCTAATACATTTTCTTTTTATAATATCATCAAGAAAAATCAATCAGGGCATGATTCTCACCTTGTATCATAGATGGCGTACAGCTTTTTGTTCCCATCAACAGCATTCCTGTAAAAACACACAAAAAAGGCAAGGTATTACTTTCTGACTCAATACAGTGTTGATGTTCACTCTCTGTCCCAGACCTTTTCCATGTCCCTGCTGGACATTTTGTTTCAGAATTTTGAATCACAGTTTTAAACAGAAATACCAAAGTGCTACAGCTTCCAAAACAACGTATCTTCCAAAACAAAAAAATCCACTTCTGTACAGTAACCTACTCAGTTGGAGGTGAGTTGACCCTAATCCTGGTGGAGGTGAAAGAGCGGAATGATGAAATATGCTGTAGAGTTTTATTTGTGCTGTCGGTAGAGGTGTGTGACATATTGTCTTCCCCTGCAATCTGGACCATTTACTAAAAAAAAAAAATCAGGGTTCTGTTTTTCTTTCAGGTTTGTGTCCCACTTAAGTCAGCACTACAACAATGAAAAAAAAGTCTATATAAGGATAACACAATACAGGTGACTATGCACCCATCCAACTTTTACTCTGATTCTTTTGTCTGAAATCAGGCTATCTACATCCAGGTATCAGAATCAGGACAAATACTGCACGCAACTAATTTAAAGGTGACATATTACGCTCATATTCAGGTTCATACTTAATAACATTCACGTGCTCTAATATTCAGAAAAGGCATCATTGTTCTCATACTGCCCAGTCCTCTTTTCACTCTCCTTCTAAAACGCCTGGATTATTTTAGCCCCGCCTCCCGATAAACCCCAGTCTGCTCTGATTGGCCAGCTGGCCCAGTCTGTTGTGATTGGGCAGCCGATTTCAAACTGTCACGCCCCTTCACCAGAAAAATGGAGATTCTCAGATGGCAGGCAGAGTTACCCCCAAAAGAGTCCAACTGTGACATCACAGTGGGAGAGAAATCTGAACCAGTGGTTCAGAGCCAGGCTGTAGGGTTTAGCCAGCCCACAACAAAAAAAATACGGGGTGGTCTTTTTCCACAGTTTGTGGGCTGGCAGGCTCCAAAGATTCACACATTTTTGTGCACAAACACTGAAAAAAGTGTTTTTTGCATAATATGTCACCTTTAAAATCCATTTAACCCAATCTCACTACATGGACAATTGGGACCGTGGCTATTCAGGTTAATTTGAGTCTGTCACTGTAACAAACTAATCTGCACACTTTAGTTACATTGCTCGAGGAAATTGTGTTGATATGATGAAGTCGCATTTTAAACATTCATGTAAGAGAAAAATCGTAACCACTCGGCCTCAACCTGTCTACCACTGCATATAACCACCAGTCTGTGCAGTTTGGGTTTATATTGTCATCGTCCTACTGTTACAACACTGAAGAAGAAAGAAACACAACTGTTAATCACTACACAATCTCTGTGCAGAGTTCCCAAGTTTGCTCCAACATCGAACACAATATGATAGAGTCTGCTGATAGAATATCACTACTGAAGGTTTCACTATTAGGTTTGTGTTGGTGTGAAGATCCCTCTCATGGTTGTCATTGTTACAACCGACACTCCTTTTATTCTCTCTCTCTCTCTCTCCCTCCCTCCCCCCCCCCCCCCCCTCCCTCTCTCCCTGCCTCTGTCTCGCCATCTCTCCACAGCATCTCTCCTCCGCTCTCTGACCATACGTCCTCCTGGCTCTCTGTGGCCATTCGCGGCCGCATGCTCCGTCTTATTAATTCACACCGGCGTTGCCCTTGGATACGGTGTCGGATGTTGATGTTTTTTCGGTCGTTTTTTTGATTAGTTCCTATTTTTGCAACGCCTGCTGTGTTTTGCTTGCGGCTCCTCGGAGATCGAAGGAGAGGATGGTCAGTCAGCACAAGTGTCGGGCAGCCTCGGCTATTTTCGCAGCCAACCTTTCAAATCGCTCTGGGACGAAATAAATAAGTCCCACATCTTCTCTTCCCCCCCCCCCCCCCCCCCCCCTTCCCATTTCATCCTCTCTTCCCAGTATGCAGTCACTGTGTGCGGGTGGACGTGACGTTCTTCGCAATTGATGCCCGGTACAGTGCACGGCGCGATCTGCGTGTGAGATATCTGCGGAGCCGGGAGAAGTTTGACTGCGCATCGCGTGGCGCGGTAAGATTTGGCAACTGCGGCTCCGGCGGCTGTGCGGCAGCGCGTCGACGCGGGCCGGTGCACAGTGCGGTGGGAGGCGTAGTGGGACGCGGGGGCACCGGGGGAGAACCGGCTACAGTAGTGTCGTGTAGGTACCCGAGGTCTGCTGCTGCTGCTGCTGCTGCTGCTGCTGCGCGCTGCCGCCGGTGGAGGAGAGCTGGAGACGCGCGGCCGCCGGGGATGAGAGCCGGCGGAGCGCAGGCATCCACACTTGTCATCCCGCCGAGGGGAGGGCATCCTGCGGGGTTAGTGAGTCGCGGAAGAAGGGGAAGGGGACGCGGTGCAGGGCGCGTACAAGCGACACCGAGGGGATTTTTTTTTTTCCATATATATATATATATATTTTTTTTTTTTTTTTTTTACTGTATATATGCGAGGAGTCCTGCTGCGGCGCGGGACTGCGGGATTACAGCTGTGCTGCGCGCGTGAGGAATCTCGGACGGGGTGCAGATCATAGACGCGCGCGCGTGTGTGTGTGTGTGTGTGTGTGTGCGTGTGTGCTGCACAGGTGGAGGTATTTTCCACGCGTTTTTGCGATGTTTGACTGGACAACACAGCGGCCTGCATGTGCCACGTCTGAAGTGATCAAGTTATAGAGAGCTGGATCAGTGAGAATGAAAGAGGGGGGGGGGAGGGGGCTCGTGGGCTGGGAGGGGGTCCAGCACAGGAAGAAAGGACACAGTGTTTTTGCAAGTCTGATCCAACAAAAGGGAACTTGGCACTTTGCATGATCCGATTTGGACAGATGTTACTGCGACTGGAAATGGGAAGTGCCCCTTTGGGTGCATGGACACACTGCTGCATTTGTGACTTTATTTTTTTATTTAGTAATTAAAAAACCTGATTCAGGTTGAGTGAACACTACTATATGTATGCACAGTATTTTCAACTTGCCCATTAATCCTTGTAATAGCGGCTGATTGCATTGGACCACAATACTGTGCATTGTTACAATTAAAAATACAGCATGTGTTATGTGATATTTATTATTTATCTTGCAAGGGAGGGTGAACAAAATAGTTTTTAAATAGTTACACTCCGTAAAAATGCCTTCATTTTTCAGATGTAAACCGTTGCCGATGCTCATGCCTATAAGTTAATGTGGTTCTGAGAGTGAGCATGTCATGTTTTTCAGGAATGGGCGATGGGATGTGCCACAGCTTTGCAATGAGAAGTCTGTGGGCCTGTGTCCTGCTTGTGAGCATCACCTGCCGTCTGAGGTGAGGAACTGACTCCAGCACATCATCACCGGGGCACACTTTGAATAATTCCCCTCTCAGGAAATGTGAAGTTGCTCCTGTATCCTGTTTGAAGGATAGCAGGTTTCAAATGAGTTCTTCTGTGTCAAAGTAAGTCAGGCGATCGGAGGTTACATTACAGTAGGTTGTCTCTCATTTTGAGGGTGTTCTGTTTTCTAATTCTCATCTCCAAAGTGATCCTTTGAAACCTGCATCTTGTGTCCCAGCCTCTCCCAGGATGTGACCGGAACTCCAAAGGAGGCAGAGCTTAACGACAACATTACCATCTTCACCCGCATCCTGGACGGACTGCTGGACGGCTATGACAACAGACTCCGCCCTGGACTGGGAGGTACAGTAGGATTATTAGAAACATCGAACACCTCAGTCGCTGAGGTAATTAATGCAGTCGCACAAATGCCGTGGCTGAGAACTGAATATGCCATCATGACAGTGTCTTGCGTATTCCTATTTTTGCTAATACGCAACTAATACAGAAATCTCTGACGCTGACGTGAGCGAGTCGTGTTGTTCGGCGCCTGTGTCGCGGTCTGTGTGCGTGGGAAACATTACAGCCTCTCTCTCTCAGTGCACACGGAGAACAACGCTCTGCACCGCAACATCTGCCATCTGTTCATCGAGACTTCGACAAACGTTCGGCGTCGCAGTCGTCCTCTAAGTATGATTTGATGGCACTACGTGGAGACACACTGGAGCACATACAGTAGGTGTGACCTTGAGAAAGCCATTACTGCGTTCAGTAAACAGCGGCTCCGTTGTTCCTCTGCAGACACAGGCCGGCGAAGCCGAGGGCTGGGGAGTTCTCGTCAGGCAAGAGAATCTGAAACGCACCCATTCTGATCGGAGAAGATTTTTACAGCTCTGCCATTTTAGTAGTTCAGTTTCATATAACATATTCTGACAGACCAACGCTACGAAACGATAATGCATCACAAACCCCATGTCCGTTCCTTATGCGCAATCTTTAAATTAGGTTGTCATAGGTCCCCTATTATGTGATCTTGAGCATTAATAAACAATACTCAACAACTGCTTAAGTTCAAGAGGATCAGCTCAGGCAGACCTCCCTTATAGTTTCATGTGAGGAATTCTTCAGTGTCTCTTATGTATTACCACTAGGAGTCACCAAAGTGCGACTTGGTTTTCTAATTCTACAAAGGACAGGGGGTTTAATGAGATTATGCAGAAGTTTGAATTGTGAAATTTGACCTCAGTCAAAGGAAAGTTTCTGTAGCTGCTGGAGCAGAATTGGTGTCTGTGAAAGGATGAATCCTGTATGATAAGCACACTGTGTAAAGTGGACTGTTTGTGAATCAGATTAGAGAGAGAAATCATATCTGTATTGTATCTGTAATCGAAGCAACCATCATTAGTCTCAGTACAATCTGAGTGGATAGGATGCTAATTCCCATTTTTGCTTCCCTTAAATGTTATGAAACTTAAGGGGAACAAAATATTTGATTAAATTCCATTATATCTGTAAATATCAGAAAGTGTATACGGAACAGTTATTATTTAATGTTCAAATGTTGTGCGTTAAATAGTATATTGAATAAACTGAATCGACCACGTTACATTTCTGCTGAATATGGATGGAAATTAATCTGGATTGACAGAGTGAAATAATCTATATCCACATTCAGTGCAATTGTGTTTTTGATAAGTTTACCTTATTCACCTCTGTATAATATGTCTTCAGCACAGAAATTGGAGAGGTGAATGACTCCTCATCATCCGTGTGCACTGGGGAGGTACAGCGTCAGTGGCAACACGGTGCAAAACCTGCTGTGTTTGCTGAATATTTTTTAATCAACAGTCAAGTATCTAAATCCGGGTCACACTGTTTTCAATATGGATGCTTTCATGGTTTAAACGATCAATCTGTCAACTGACACGATGTTGCGCTGGAGCCTGTTACGGTATAGGATTTTAGGACCCAACAGAGAACACATGCGGGCAGGTACGTTAGGTGGAACAACGCTAATCTATCGTGAAACCAACAGACTTACAGAGGCGCCAGTTGGCAAACAGGCAGGCGGATGCAAACAGTGAATCCAAAAAGACAATGAGTAACACGAGGGAGCGAAAAAAGAAAGAAAGAAAAGAAACCCACACAAGGAAAGTCTGAGGAAAAGGAGGAGCAGCACGACGAAACACACACACACACACACACACACACACACACACACACACACACACACACACACACACACACACACACACACACACACACACACACACACACACACACACACACACACACACACACACACACACACACACACACACACACACACACACACACACACACACACACACGACTATGCTGTACAGTGAAAGGGAGTGAAGCAGCCAAGAGACACACAAGGTGAGTCATTTCAAAGTAGAACAGGAAATAATAACAGATAGAATCCAAACCAAGAGTCACTTAGGGGCAGAATCATGACACGTGTGAACTAGACCAGTGCTCTTAAAGGATTCCGAATGAAACGCCATCACCAGTCTTTCGTCGAACAACTCGGAGTTGGATATTTTCTTGGGATGGGAATTTTAAAGCTCCAGCTAAAGTTCAGCAGAACGGGACATTCGGTTTATTGTACCTGTTGTCATTTTGTGAAATGTCACAGGAAGCGTTGCACCAACCAACATTTAAAATAAGCTACTGTAAAGGCTCACTCACTATTTCTTCTTTTCTTTTTTTTTTACAGAAAAGGTGACGGAGATCAAAACCAACATCTTCGTCACAAGTTTTGGTCCAGTGTCCGACACGGAAATGGTGAGAACTTTCCTATTTTTAAAATGGATTTACATATTCTGTTGCACCTGAAAGAAATATATATATATATATATATATATATATATATATATATATATATATATATATATATATATATATATATATATATCTATGACACTGAAGAGTTAATACGCGTTGTGCTGACTGTGTTGTCGTCCTGCGCAGGAATACACCATCGACGTGTTTTTCCGCCAAAGTTGGAAAGACGAGAGACTGTGCTTCAAGGGCCCGATGGAGATGCTTCCCCTGAACAATCTGCTGGCCAGCAACATCTGGACCCCCGACACCTTCTTCCTCAACGGGAAGAAGTCCATCGCCCACAACATGACGACGCCCAACAAACTGCTGCGGCTCAAAGACGATGGGACCCTCCTCTACACCATGAGGTACAGTGGGTTCGCCTCGGATCCTGCACAGCGGGATAAACGCTTCTCCTCCGGTCAGACTTACTGAGTCATGAGACCCGACCAGTGCTATTTAGAAAACGTTGTGTAATCCACTTAGAGCTAGAGAGATGACTAAAAACCTCCGCCCGCCTGTAAGGCTTCGATAACAATGGGGTTTTTAAGAACCCTGGTGCACTAATACAGCCCACAAACTCATATACTACATGTCTCAGGGGCGCATTGATGAGTCATCGTGTTTGCTTGTTGGTCAGAGGAAATGGGAACGTTTGCTCTGAGCCTGACACAGTGTGATCCTCCAACGTGTACCAGGTGACCACCAGCGTCACCCAAACCTTAACTTTGACAGTAAAAACCTGCTTGACCTATTCCGCCCTTTCCTTCTCACAGTCCCCATTTCCCATTTGGCAGCCCCTCTCACTCGAGAGATGAAAAGTAATGGATTGTGTCCGGTCAGAGCGTAGTCGTCCACTCATTAGTGTTTACTGTGGTTTATGGATGCTAAAGGAGAGCAATAACTACCGTCCACTCTGTGGAAAGCGATCTCATATCCGCGATTGGGATCGTCTCATTTGCATCCGCTTCCAGCCCAGTGCTGTGTCATCATCTTTTCAGGTCCAATAAATCCGGCCCAAAATCAAATATTAACAAAGGAAGTTGGAGGAAATGGACATGGCTGCGAATG
This sequence comes from Scophthalmus maximus, assembly GCF_022379125.1. Lineage (NCBI taxonomy): Eukaryota > Metazoa > Chordata > Actinopteri > Pleuronectiformes > Scophthalmidae > Scophthalmus > Scophthalmus maximus. The sequence continues at coordinate 20,169,911 of NC_061527.1, read as the reverse complement.
AAAAAGGACTATTGATCCTCCGACTTTGAGATTGCTACAAATCTGCAGTACATCTGCAAACACTCGCCGGCCATTAGAAATGGCTTCGCGATGCCCCCCCCCCCCCCCCGTTAATGCGTTTGTGTTCTGGGAACGAGGTTATTAGAGAAACATTTTATGCATGCATTACTCTACTGCACTGGCTGCTCGCAGGACGACCAGGGTGCAGCTCCCCGAGCCAGCGTGCCATGGAAACATCTCTCCGAGGAAAGGCAGAGTTTTGATCAAAGCGCTGTATGACTCACTGTAGAGCTCAGACTCCTATAGTATCACACAATAGATCACAATCATTTCCTATTCATCCAAAACAAATGATAGCCGTGTGAGACAACGTGGATGGCAACAATTTCTCCCTTTTTTTCCCCCCGAGTTATTCATCTGTGTGTCTGCATTGTCCTTATTGGTCATTATGATTTATTACAGAGTCGGTACCCGATATATGTGACTAGTTTTAGCCATTCAGCGTTGCCCGATGGAGGACATTACTCATGCTCGGGAAAATGTCAGAGCTCTGCGAAACTAGACTAACCTGGACGACCTGCGCGGCGTCTGGCAGCGCTGCACTTTGACAATAACACACTTTTTCTATCAGTAATGCATCTCTGATGAACGCCCAATTTTAGACAACCGTAACCACTGACAACCATTGCCATCAGAAGAAACTATTACAGTACAAATTACAGAAAGTAGCCCCTTGTAATTCCCCACAGTCAGAGGTGCCACGTGCAGATTGCTTGTTTTGGCACGGTGGGACGCAAAAAAAATAACAAATTCAAGATAAAACACAAGCGGATAAGAAAGGCAACTTAACTAAAACAGTTAACAACAAGGAAAGTTACTCCACAATAAAACAGGAAATACAGAACTCAGACTAAAACAACGATGGATAGCAAAAGTAATTTAACCAAACCAGGGACACGAGGAATATGTGAATCAAAGCATACTGATAATAAATGATAATGTTCACAGGGAAAAACAAAAGTCATTTTAAGAGTTCCCCGGGTATCAAAAGAGTTCATGGGGCAGAATCATGACAGTTTGAACCAATAATTCCAAGCCTGAAGACTCTCAGCTACAGTGGATCGATTAATCAATAATTAATGCCGTCTAATGGAGACACAGAATATGTTCTTCAATCAGGAATCGAGATGACGGTCAGATGGACAATTTATTTGCAATACACAATATATGATTTGTTTCCCTGTTGTGTTTGCATAACATTCCACTAGGGGGCGATATGTGACAGACAAACGTTTGTCGATTAGACAGTTTTTGTATATTCAACAGTATAACAGTGTGTCTAATGAAACACATTCAAGCCCAAACTCATCAGTATTTCTATTCTCATTTTCACCGTTGACGTATCAAGGTTAGTGTGCTGTTGTACATTTTAAATATATATATTAAAAGTTCAATAAGACAGAAGCATTATAAGCAGCATAATAAAATAAAAAAGTATACATTATTCAGAATGGCTCCAACAAAGGTGGTGCTTTATTATAGTTGTATTTTATAATAATAACATTAATTTCATTTGAATTATTATCTATTATTTATGCATTAATATCTAGGTAGTAGACAGCCATAGCTAATCGATGTAAAGCTGTTTCAGTTACTATATACACAGTAGTGAGGGGCTTACCTAATTCCACACTGGTGTCATTTATAAGCTTCTCCCAGGTCTATATTGAATCGTATTGAATAAATTACGTTTACAATCAGTAAAATGTTAAAAACCAACCATGAATATATTTTGGGCTTAATTTTCCAGTCAAACATAATCATGCTGGATAAAGCGGAAACTATTAGTTTAGATCGGCAGAAAAATAACTGATTTGATAATCGATTAACCACTCTAGTCATTTTTCAAGCAGATATAACAAAACAATGTCAAGTATTCTCTGATGCCAACCTCTCAAATGAGAGAATTGTATTTGTTGAACAAATCAAGACACTTGAAGACGTCACCGAGACATTACGATTAGGATGTTTTGGGGGGACATCTTGTAAACCAAACTATTAATTGGGAACACAATCAGAAGGTTAATTGATCATGAAAACACATCAAAACATTAATTATTTCCAGCTCTGATTTTAGATTTCATTAGGGTTTCCCCCCCCAAAAAAAATTCAATCTGTATCTATGTTGTGTCTTTTGGTCCCCACAGGAAGTTCTTTGGTTTTGAACTTGAGCTTGAATTTGATATTTCAATGACTTTTATTTGTCAAATACCTATTTTGTCCTGTGGCGTAGGTATTTGTGTGAATGTGTATGGTGATGACAGCAGCCCTGACTATTATGAAAGCTGCCAGCAGAGGGCAGCATTTGATAAGGCTGCTGGTTCACAGCCTGTGTGGACGGGCAGCATCGACACAGACCACATAGACCTACTTCATGGGCCCATTTCTTTCCAACAAAGCATTTATTTCAATAACACAGGCGGTGTGGTACGCTATGAAACGATGCTCAATATTTTTTCAAATAATTCTCAAGCCTACTTTTTTGAAATTGCCTCATATTTTTCCAAATAGGTATGATTATGGCTCCCTCTGGCGGATCAGTGGCTCATTGCTCTGTGCTGGGAAAGACATCGGAGACACAATAATGAAGACAAACTATGCTTTTTATCGCTGTAAACTTAATCTTTCAGACCCTAAATGAAAACAAATGATGTATAATAAAGGGCGAAGATGATTTGGGAAAACGTTTGGGAGGACGATCATGACAATGATGATGATGATGATGATGATCACACAGTGACTTTATTTTCTGCATGACTTCTTCTTTCAGACTGACTATATCAGCAGAGTGCCCCATGCAGCTGGAGGACTTCCCCATGGACGCCCATGCTTGTCCCCTTAAATTCGGAAGCTGTGAGTAAACCGCGTCTCTGAGCACAAGCACGCGACGTGTAATGACTGTAAACCATGCAAGAAAAGTTACGGTGTAAATGTTTCACAACTGCAACCTGGACACCAGCGACACATGAACCTTAATTCCAAGAACATCGTCTGTAGGTTGGACAGGGCGTCGGCTGCAGTGTCTTCGTCCGCGCCGGGGTCACGGGGACGTACAGTATGTACCTGGGTGTGTCTGACAGCCCGAGTCCCTCGGGTGCAGAGCCATTGTTGCGGCGGTGCAGGAGATACCCGCATAGACACTGACACACTGCTCCTGATTAAACCATTAATCACAATGTCAGGCTGGCTCTGCTGCATCCGTCACTGCCTCACTTCCACAGTTAACGGGTAGTATGTGAAACACGCAGGGGAAGCAGCTAAGGACGCTCACGCCCGCACGTCGCCGTGATGAGATTTAAAAATCCAATCGGACACCTCGCACGTGCACGGCTCAACCCCTCCCGTGGCCTGTGCCCAGCCCCTCTGAGCTAGGGAGGTTGCCTCACACACCCAAAAATATCCGAAGAGCTCCTGTAAGCTCAAGATTGGCATTTGAGGTCTTCCCTGCCGCTGACGCGTGGCGGGTCAGCCCGGGCCCCTCTGAGCTCAGAGGCTGGCAGCGCGCCGCAACGCCCCGCCACCGGCCCGCGTCATGCCATTGAGCCATTCCCACGCCCACTTTGGTCACCTCGGGTTAATCAGGGCAACTAATCGCGACTACGTTGTAGTGACACCGAGTAATTTTCTCCTCCACGAAGAAACCCAGAGAGTCAAAACCCCGTTTGACCAAGTTTAAAATACAGAAGACTTTACCTGCTACTGTACAGATTCTGCGACTGAGATGACAGCTGGCTGAGATTCTTGAATTCAGTAACTTTATTCATCCAGTTGTATGCAACAACTCACAATAATTTCACACACTCAAGTCATAAGCGAGGAAAGAAAACATGCATTTCGATCCATTTCTCTGCACATTTTCAATTGATGAAAAAGGTTGAATGCCAAAAAATACCAAAGAAATTGTAAAAAAAAGAAATACAGTTGGCGAGTTGGAATGGTTAGTTTGTTGATAATTGCAAAATGCATTAAATGCAGTGAAAAGAGACTTGGCAAATAAATCATGAGATACCATAGATAGAAATGGATTTCAAATTTTCTTTCCATGGCTGTTGGGGAATTGGGTTCAATTATTAAATCAAAATTCAAAATTGCTACCCTTTGATGGCTACTGCTATTCACAAAGCCAAACAAATCAAAGGACATAACTATACATGTATGAACAGTACCATTTTTTTTTTCATTTTGCGAAATAGGTAATTATGGAAACGTTCCTCCCAAATGTGTTGCACTTGTAGTCTGCTCTTCCATCATGTGAAGCCTCTGTCTGGCCCTTTTCTTCTAATGTTGTGAGACGAACCTCTGACCAGTATGTCTTTCTCTGTTGGTCGCCTATTCCTCATCATTCTGATGATAATATACAGTACAGTACAGTATTGTCCTAATCAGATGGTGTAGCAAAGTGATAGTTTGCTCAAGCGCTGCCTTCATGTACGTATGTCGCTGCAGGACAGATCAGAGAGTCAACCGGTCTCTTAATCCCTGAAAAAAAGTTTTCATGAAATTTCCATGATTTTTAAGTTTTTGGTGACCCCCAGCTTTTCCTTTACTGCTGACCTTTGTACCAATTAAGGTTATTCACTGGACTTGAATTGCTGCATTTTCTACTACAAATGGAAGAAAAAAAAAACAAGCGTGTTCTAAAACTTCAGACCGGTTGGGTAATCTTTTTATAAACACGTTCATAAATAAAGGTAAATGGCCATAAAATATACTGTACTGAAGAAACCATAAAAAGTACTTATACGTTGTGAACGTGGATATAAGTTCTCTCAATTTACAATGGGGGCTGCCGAGTGAGAAATAGGAAGTACTTCCTTGACCAGACAACAACTTCTGAAACCATAATGTGACAGCGAACATACATCGTATGCAAGGTTATAAGCCGGAAAAGTTGCAGCGGTGCAGTGTATCCTGTTTTCTCCGACTCCATTAACCCTAGCTAATCCTTTGACCTGATGGACAGCACTCTCCCGCGAGCTCCAGGCTTTCAGAGCTGCAGTGGCCCTTTGCCGTCGTGTTAATCACCTCTCATGGACTGAACTCCACTCTCAGTCTCATTTTCTTGCTTCGGGATCATTTCACTTTAGTTGGAAAACGGCCTGTAGCAGAACATAATTGTACCTTTGGTGCAATTCAATGGGAAATAATAATGGATATAAGGTGTTTGAAATGATATAAACACATTACGTGAAAAATTGTTGTTGCTGCTATTGAATGTTTGTGTCAAGCCAGCCACATAGCTGGGTCTAAGTAACGGTCTGAGGCTTAGCTGATTGGAATAAACCTGGGAGATCATAGACTTAACAACAGATTCAACCAGATTTCGATAGTTTCACTTTTCAGAACACACATCAGATGATTCAGTCAAGACGCAGGACCACGCGCTTGACATCTATGCACCGAAAAACTACACCCAAGAAAAAAACCAGAGCACTCAGAGAGCGCAGTGACCTCCTGACCAATCCTCCGCCTGTCCACCATGTCCGTGATGAATCTTTGATAAAAAAAAAATAAGTTCATGCAAATCTGTCCAGAACTTTTGGAGTAATCCTTGTAACACACAAACACACAAACCAAACTAATCACGTAAACTCCTCGGTGGAAGTAAAAAAAAAAAAACTGTGTCAGGGCACTGACAGTATTTTAATCTTTTCATCTAACACTAGACAAGAATGAGAATATATCATATATATATATATATATATATTTCTTTAAAGTCTCTGGCAATACTGGGAAAATGGCAACAGAATATTTTTAGCAGCAGCAGCGTACATTAAAACAAGAAAGAGATGGATGCTCCCTTCTTTAACTTAAGTTGTTTTGTAACACTTACTGGACTAATAGATACATAATATTTCATAAGAATCACAAATAATTCCCATTTTTATTAAAGTATTAATTCATATGATAACAGTAAATATTGCATGTGGTTTGTTCTGTGCATTAGATACAGAACTCATGCGGTTTACTGTTACATATATTCATTCCTGATTTTTGTTTTCCCTTTCATCATCCATCTCATCAAATAAAAAACAAAGATTCAAATCAGCTGTACAGAGGGCCAGTTCTAGCATATTGTTATTTTTTTGTGCTGTTATTGCATTTGTTGTATTTGTTTCATATCGTATTACCCACCTGGTAAAAGCCCTGTGTGTCTACAAATTCATAAATATATTGATAATATCACTCAGGTAATATGTACAAGGATCAGACATTGTGACATTTGAATCAAACGTCATACCTACTGTTTACTGTAGGTATGAATATTACTGCTATGATATTTAATATAAGTAATGACCCCCTCATTGTCGTAGTTACATTTACCTTCAATGTCTCCTCAGGATGACTTAGAACAATGAATATACTAACTATGCACCTCCATGTCTTCAATCTTGTTGACATGTCTGTCAACTTAAGGTCATGTCTGATATTAGACTTTGTATCAGAATTATAGTATTAAACCACAAGGCATTTTTTTAATGGGGGACTGTCCCTTAGCGTCATAATTGGAGTGTGTAATTGGAACAACGTGTGGAGTTATGAAAAGTCTTCCTGAGCTTCTGTAGCCACGATGTCATTATTTTAACCAACAGTTTCATTTAGTTCCCTAACGCTGGAGGTGTCAGCAGGCCAACCAACACATGCTACTGCTTGCAAAGTTGAAGGAGCCGCATGTGAGGTCTGAGATATAAACCATGACTGTAGCTATGTTTCAGGAAAGAATGACTTTTTGATGAATTATGATCAAACTGATAGACAGTAGAGGAGTGGATTAGACAGAAGTGGTTAAAAAAGAAAAAGTTACCTTTGATACGATTGATAGTGTAAACTGTAAAAATTGATCTCAAGATGTATATAGATATATATACTAGTATATTACTACTACTACTTCTATATTATTTGTGTTACTGGGAGTTCAAGGCACTGCAGATACAAGGGAGAGTGATTCATCTCTCTCTCCCGTCACTATGAGCCTATCCATCCACAGAGCAGTATACAGCCAGTGAGAACACGTGAACAGAAAGAAAACACACACAAAGCTAGAGCTGCAACAGTTAATCCATCAGCAATCGACTACTAAATGAATCGCCAACTATTTTGATGATCGATTAACTGTTTTTTATGGGGAAAAAGGCAAAATTCTCTGATTTCAGCTTCTTCAATGTGAATATTTTCTGGTTCATTTGCTCCTCTGTGACAGTTAACTGTAATATCTTTGGTCCGCCCATCCATTATCAACCGCTTTCTCCATCTAATATCTTTGTTGTGTGGTGGACAGAACAAAATATCGTCTTGGGTTTTTTTTGGGAAACACGATCAACATTTTTCACCATTTGATGACATTTATGGGCCGAACAAGTAATCGATTAATCGATTAAATAATTGACAGATTAATCGGTTATGAAAATAATCCTTAGTTTAAGCCAAAACGTTCCCCAACACCCTGGAGTGTCTTGCTCAGTCCCTATGTACAAGTCTACATATAGAAAACGGCGTTGTATGCTGTCGGTTTGTTTGGTCGCCTAGAAGTCCGCTCGAGTGATACCTCCTGTTCCCAGGAGCATCTGTGTGAGCCGGTGTTACCTCCAGTTCCCGGAAGACAACGAGCAGACCCCCTTCCGGCGGATGAGTAGTCCGGGCCGTGGCCGACGGGACAGGTGGAGGGCGATGTGGTTTAGTATCCGGAATATTGAGCGGCGGTGACACCGAGGGAACCTGACTGGGCCGATTGTATTCCTCCGAGTGCTAGTCGCCGCGAGGTTCGCGCCATCTTTCTTTTTTGAAAGCAGCCAGCCGCCGGGCTCGGAGGCTCGGCGTCACGAGGGGGCGTGTCCTCGAAAGGGGCTGGTCGCCACAAACTTCAAAAAGTTACAGTAGCTGTAGTTTGTTGTAAATTCTAAAAATTCATTCGATACAACGACGTTCGATCTCTAAAGTGATTCATCTATTCTTCTGACCAGAACCGGCCCTAGTGTATATGGGGCCCTAAGCAGAATTTGATTTGGGCCCACCCCCACACTGGTGCATACAGTAATGATGCCGGGTATTCTGAACTCTTTGAAACTAGGTTATTCACTGTCTTTCATTCAGTATTAGGGGAATTTATTACATTGATTTCTTTACTCAAGTCTATCTTGCAAAAAAAGATATTGATTTCAGTGAGCCTACCTGACATAGGTTTTAATAATTTTTCTTTTGATAATTCTAAAAACTGCAGCTTGTCCAGTATGCAGTAGCAACATACTGTACATAACCAAGTTATTTTTCTATATATTTTACTCGTAAAGAAATAAATAGGTCATTACATAATGCTCCTATCTACAATGTTTAGACGCTGAAGTGTTCATGTGTACACAAAATCACCGGGGATTTTTATTGTGATAAGACGTTTGTGATATATATTTCATCTTTGACTGAATTTCCTCACACAACCTGCAAGTGATGTGCGCCTTCCAATAAGAAAAAAAAGAAACGTGCGGCTCCTCGTTGTAACATGTTTTGCACAAAGGCGTGTTTGAGACAATGTGGAGGGTCTCCGAGGCGATAATCCACCGCCTGGTTGGCTGGGGTCAATCTAAATTGCTGTGACGTCTTCTAACACCACAGTTGCTGGATTAATGCAATGCTGTTAGATTGGACACTGCACTGCAGTGCAACTAAGAGGGAGACACACACATACACACACACACACACACACACACACACACACACAAAGATTTAGTGCATCTACAGTATGGTATGTGTGCAGTTTGTACTACAGTGTGAGCTCGTGAGACGGGTTTTGCATTTTGCAGGGCTTACTGGTTTTCAGAATGAACTAGAATAAATGAAATGTGAAATTGTTTATTCAGAGTGTATCTGATACAAATCTGCATATGAATCTAAGGCATACTGTATGATGAGCTGTGCTTTATACAGACAGTAAACCAGCGGCTAAAACATCAAAACACCAACATTCTCCATGCAAAGCCAAATTGTCACCGTGACCACGTGATGGTACACGATATCATTCAAGACAAACTGTGCCAACCCCTTCACGTAGAATATCCCACCATTAGTAACATCTGTGAATTGTGATACACTCAAACTGATTACATCAGATCCAAACACGAGCTCTTAACAGTGACACCAAGTTAATCTCTGTGTAATGAAGCAAAGTAGGTGAGAGGTCAAGTGTTGTATCACTGCCACGCCACATCTCTTAGTTGGCAACATCTGAGGGGATGAGGACTTTAGTACAGTAGCACCAACATGGAAACAGTTCACAGTGTTTGTGGGGTACAGTGTAAAAGAAAAGGTCCACAGGCCAATCCTGCCATTACTGGAACATTTCAGAAAGTATTCCAGGGTTCTTAAACACCTTAATGTATAATGTGTGTCTGTACAGAATATGAAAAAAGAAATCTACTAAGATTCATTCATCTTAGGGATGCACGATATTATTGGCCCAAATCCTCAACGGACGACGTTGACTTGAATTTTGAGTGTAAGCTAAAGTCTGATAAGCATGTGTAGTTTACTAAGTTAAGCATATTTACTGTGGAAGTACACTGTTATTTAGTTGGGTTTAATTGCTGGAGTGTGTAGTACGCTCTGTACAATGCACTTTTCCAATGTTCCCTGTGAACAGAAGTTATGTTAACCCAGGGAGAGCATCATCCGAGCCTGTTTTGAGTTCTTGTTCAAAAGCAATTGTCATAAATAAATATGGCATGTTTTACTTAACGTATATTTAAGGACTTTTTCTTATTTTGCACAAGGAATTCATATTTCTATATTTTTAAGCTTTGTATTTAATGCCTGCATTTGCGGTTGGGCCAACACAATAAGAGCATGCATAATAATATGTTAATTCCACAACAGAAGAGACTTGATTGATCCCTGCAATTATGTGTGGGGGAAAAAGAGTATATATTAATATATACTGTATATCGGTATCGATATCGGTTATCGGCCAAACGAGTTGTAAAACATCGGCAAAAAATCCGATATCGTGCATCACTAATATATCTTTTGGTTTTTGACAAGCCCTGAAGAGACCAAAATCAACTAAACATAAGTAGCCAACGTCTGATACAGCTCATGTCTCTGTGACACAAGCCCTATACAGCTGCACAGAATGACACATTACTCCATCATGATCCATATGATCAAGAGTAGTTTATTTGGAGACAACTCCGGGACTGCAGATTGATCTCTGCGTCAGCCCTGCGTGGTCACTGAGCTGCTCGGCTGTGCAGTTTTCTTGTTTATACTTTTCTAGTTGTTTGAGCTAAGAAGAAGAGTTAAGTAAGCTTTGTTTTTTCTATCAAGGTTCTAGAGCTGCAACAGTTAATCGACTGGTAATCGACTTCTAAATGAATCGCCAACTATTTTGATAATCGATTAATCACAGTTTTTATGAAAAAAATGTCAAAATTCTCTGATTTCCGCTTCTTAAATGCAAATATTTTCTGGTTTCTTTGCTCCTCTGTGACAGTAAACTGGAATATCTTTGGTGTGTGGACACAAACAAAACATCATCTTGGGGTTTTTGGGGAAACACGATCGTCATTTGTCACCATTTTATGAACCGAACAAACCGATCGATTAATCCAGAAAAAATAAATGGACAGATTCATCGATGATGAAGATAAGCGTTCGTTGCAGGCTTGCAGCCGAACAAGGTTCAGACAAACTGACACGACTAAAAACGCAGCTCTTACATCATTTCAGTCACATAACATGTCATTTGTCAAACTCATCTTTTCCTTGAGCGGGAGCAACAACAAAAGCTCACAGTGAACATGAAAATAATATACTGAACATGCACCGAGGCTGGAGGGCATTCACTGTTTTCTCCCTTTGAGCCACTGCTCTCTAAACCTGTCCTGTGTGTATGCAAATGCTTAGTGTCTATTTTTTTGTTTTGACAATGACATTACTTTCATTTTGTCAGACATTTTTTCCCCCCGACTGCCGTGTTGTCGGTGTGTGAATGAGATGCATGACTTCCTGACAAAGTGCCCGATATAGAAGCGCCGCGTGAACGTGAGTGTGAACAGGTGAATGTCATCTGTACTGCAAAGAGCTTTGAGTGGTCGATGAGACTTAATGCAGTCCATTTACAAATCGGGATCAATGTCGGGTTCAGAGTGTTGCTCAAGAGCACTTAAGTAAATGGTGTGGAGACTGTCAGTGGACAACACTTTATACTGTATATAGATGTAAAGTATAAATTGAACATGTCGATGTTCAATCCAGGAACTGAACCCCCAACCTTACAATCAATGGTCAACCTGCTGCAGCTACTGCCACACACGCATGTGGAACATTGATTTCAATTGCCATTATTAACGGTCCATATTTCAGTGGGCGATACACTTGCTGGTCTTATACACACTGGGCCCATCAGCGAGACAAGCTACGTGATTTTATGAACCGTCTCTGATAGGACTGTTACCGTACACGCAACAATTCTAAATGCGAGGCCCACTTACTGTACCTAACTGCCCCCCAGAGCTTCTTCCGTCTGAATCCTGCCAAATAACTAAGTACAAGGACTTTGGAAGATTGATGCATGGACATCTCATAGGTCATTTGAAATGTGAAGTTACTGCACAGCCTCATGTTACCTTCAAAAATTAAGAAGCATCCGCTGTTTAGTTCCACACAATGACATATCTCCACGTTTTCAAACATGATTTAATGTCTAATTAGTGCTTCTATTTTATTGTTGATCAATCTGAAGAATATTTTCTTGATTAATCAATCAATTAAGCTCCGAATCAGTATTATGAGGGGAAAAAAGTATGACATGCTTGCTATGTTTTCTCTTCTCGTCTGATTCTATTTCTACACCCTCCCCGCCAAAACTACTGTCTGGCCATAAATCAGTTGTTTCCATGGGTATTTAATGAAGACGTATCGATCTGCACTGCTGTGACTCACGCCCAGATATCACGAGCTCAATTAAGAGGGGCTCAAATTCAAATTGAAACACATTTTCTAACGGCGTGTTTTTGGATATATATATATATATATATATATATATATATATATATAATGTTTTATTCCAGGAATCCAGTTTGAGCATCTCTCTGTCTTGTTTCGCCAGATGCCTATCCAGTCTCGGAGGTGGTCTACACGTGGACCCAGGGAGCAGCCAAATCGGTGGTGGTGGCGGAGGAGGGCTCTCGGCTCAATCAGTATCATCTGATCGACCAGACCGCAGGGACGGAGGTCATCTACACCAGCCGAGGTACGGTGAAGCGAGAGTAAACTGTCACCCGACTCCGGAAGACCAGGCCTCGGATTACAGACGACATTTTACAAGATTTGTGCACTCCTCCACACCACCAGTCACATGCAGTAGCTTTTTCGGGCCAGCGTCCAAAAGATGCAGTGAGAAGAAAACGTTTTTCAAATCAAGCAGGATGGAGACAATGAATGAATCGCAAGGATTTGAGAAAGAACGCCTCCCACACATGGCCAGCTGTCTCTGGGGCTGCCAAGAGAGTTAGAGATAGTTGGTGGTGGCAGGGGGGGCGGTGGGCAAAAAAAAAAAAATCACTTATCCATGGTCTGAGCCAGTGGGTCTGTAGGGTTAATCCGTACGCAGGCCCATCAGTTGTGCTTTTACCGAGTGACGTCACAGCTTTGGGGAGTGGCTGCTCCGGCGGAGACACGGGCAGAGGAGGGTGGGGTTGCGGGGGGGGGGGGGGGGGGGTTCGGCATCTGCTTAATTCTGTTATGTAAAGAAGTATGATAATACATTTCTGCTGCTTGCTGGGATTGACTCTAGCACATGAGAGGCGTTCATATAGCCGCATTCTACACAGAGTGACAGTCGCTTTATCCTGCCAGAGAAAGATGGTGTTGACTCTGGAGAATGTAACGTTAAGCATTAAGTACTGTTCGCCCCAATGGCTTTTTTTTTTTTACGCAAGCAGGAGAAAAGCGAGCGTATGCCGGGGGGGGGGGCGCCCCGACTCGGAGCGCCTGACAACTTCAGATTAGCACACAGGTGGCCGACGCTCTCCCCCGCCCCGCGGAGTTCAGACCGGTTAGAGAAAAGAAGACACACGGCATGCCGGCATGGCCTTAATTAGCACTGCTAATCTGAGGTACAAACCCTCTTTAACGGGACGAGAATAGCCCAGCAAAGTACCCACACTGGGCGGAGGTGAACCTTTGACCTCGCAGGTTAAGCCGAGGGGGATGAAAACACAGACGCGGCGATCGAAAGCGATGACAGGCGAAACCTTGTAACTTCATTACATTACACACACATCAGCGCTTTTGTCAGATCAAAAAGATTGGAAAGCGGCCGAGATCAACAGATGGTTGCGCTCGGTACTCACCAGTTGACCAACATAGCCGCGTTGTTCTCCGCTATGAACGGCAGTTCCCCGCCGGCGCTCCAAAAACCAAGCAGCACAATCATCCACAGCCGCATTTTTTCACGCCGCCTCGGAGATTTCCATCCACTCTGAAGCCCGGCAGGTCGGTCAGATGAGTGCGGGGTTCGTCCAGCCGTGCCACCACAGAGCAGGGCTGCTGGATAGTAGTCCTCGGAGCCAAGGCAACGCAGGTGTCCTTTTCATTCGGGACATGGTGCTTGCCGCCGCATCGCACAGACCATCCAAACTTTTCCGCCGGTCCCTCTCAACCCCCCTCCGCGTCGCTCATCTGTGCATCTGCTTGTAATCACCTCTCATCCAGGTCTGTTTTGGTGCTCCGGCTCGGGGCGAGGCAAGGATGTATGTCCTCAATCAAGTATGGCCTGGCCTGACAGAATGGGATGGACTGTCTGCTGCGCGCACACGCACACTCAGAGACACACACACACACACACACACACTCACACTCACATGCATAGAAAGAGAGAGAGAGGCAGAGACAGAGGGAGGACGAGAGAGAGAGAGAGAGAGCGAGAGAGAGATATACAGGATGCAGATTGTGACAAGGGATTAGTGAGACAGAAAAATCCGATTTTGCCAGGAGAAAGCAGCAGTCATCTGTGGATTTTCTATAGTTTATCAGACTCAATGGCTCGATGGGATTTTTGAGAGGGGAAAAAATAAAAACGCTTCAAATGCAATCTTCAGTCGGTTAACGGGATATGGTGATTCCTCCTTCCGACCTGTTTCAATAATTCGGCTCACACTTGCCGAGTAGAGTTTATTTGCAGAGCCCTCAATCGCCTGAGAGGACTCCGGTACAGCCGGCGAACTAAAAGGAAGAGTTCTGACTCTGTGTCTGACTTTAAGATCATATGTCAGTACTGTGTACAGGGGGAGACGCATGGTGGCCAAGTGGAAGTGGAAGCATGTCGTCGCAGCAGCGTGAAGATGATATGTCATCGTAATGACCATGAGAGAATTGTCTCCAAATGAAAACTAGAATGCACACAACCTGAGATGGGCCTCCCCCTCCTCTGTCCTGCTGTTTTCTGCAGGTCAATACACCGTCATGATGGCTCACTTCTACCTGAAGAGGAAGATCGGCTACTTCGTCATCCAGACCTACATGCCCTGCTTCATGACCGTCATCTTGTCGCAGGTTTCCTTCTGGCTCAACCGGGAGTCTGTGCCGGCACGGACCGTCTTTGGTGAGTTTGGACACCACAGACACCCGTTGACCAGTAAAGTCGCTTTGAAAAGGCCCCGGGATTTTTGGACTCGCATACAATTAGTTAAATGTGATATACACAATATTCACTGTCTGTAGTTATCACGTGAGAACGTCAGAAAAATACCGATGCTCCACCAGCCACACCTCCCACCTCCCTACGTGTTCCCGTTACTTTTATGCATGACACATGAATACTTCTAAAAGTCCAAACGGAAAGAAACGATGGAATCGGAAGAAGCCACTTGAACACGCGCAGAGCAAAACTGACCCGGTTTTTTCTACACCGACAGGCGTGACCACCGTGCTCACCATGACGACTCTCAGCATCAGTGCCCGGAACTCGCTGCCCAAAGTGGCGTACGCCACCGCCATGGACTGGTTCATCGCAGTGTGCTATGCCTTTGTCTTCTCTGCCCTCATTGAATTTGCCACGGTCAACTATTTCACCAAGAGGAGCTGGGCCTGGGACGGGAAGAAAGCGATGGAGGCCCAACAACCCAAGGTATTTACTGTGTGCGTGCGTGCATGTGTGTGTGTGTGTGTGTGTGTGTGTGTGTGTGTGGACCCAGGCCACTGGCTCATGTTGGGGGGAAGCAACTCTGAAATGGGCCCCAAAAAGCTGGTCTCCACATATTTAACAGTAGTATATTGAGACAAAATGCTTGGTTTCACTACAGTGATGGTGTATGTGGTATTTTTCACAGTTTGCAGATATGAATAACAAAAATGATTAGCCTGTAGCTCATGCTGTCCGTCTCCCAGGTGATAATTACAGACTGGGGTTGGTCAAAGTTATGTCCATACATAGGTCGGCGTAAGGGTTTTCGCAGCACTCGCACAAAGGAACAACGTGAAAGCAACAGTGGTGCCAGTTGTGATCCGAGCACTCGGGGCTGTAACCCCCCCAAACTGGGAGAGCGGCTCTGTCCAGAAGAGCGCATGCGTAGGAACAGCCAAGATACTGCGCAGGACCCCTCAGGGTCCCAGGACTCTGACAGAGGACCTGAGGTTGAAGGAGGAAACACAAGACTGCCCACGTGGGGCGAGAGGGATTTTAAATAATTTTCATATAGCAGCAGTGCTTGTCATAACTGCTGCCAGGGCCTTGCTGTGTGGAGTTACTCCAGCTTGATGAGAGTGGAGGGACAGAACCACAACGTTAAAGTTGCAGGGTGTACAACTACCAAACAATGAGCTAAAACAGGCTTAACTGCTCCCTAATGCTGAGTGGAACAGTAGAGATTGGTGATAACCCTGTGTGGGTTTGCCATTATGAGCACAACGTGACAAGATTGATCTGTGCAGCTTTCATTTGGGGAAAAACTGCAGAAAAAGGGGGAACCATCATGGAGAGCGGAGGATCGGTACCTGAGACAGAGAGGCCTGCATGTTCATCCACAGGCACGAAACATCATTGTTAGTGATTCACCCAGCGGCGGAATCACCATCAGTCAGACAGACAGACACAAAGTCACGCGTTCAGAACGCACACTTTTAGTCCTTAGTCAGACACGAGCAGCCATGTGCACATGCACACATAATAAAAACGCTTTCTGAACTTGCATAACCAGGCGGGCGGGAACATATTTTCGCTGAGGGTTGCTGCACGATATAAAAGTGCGCAGGGTGTATGTGCACGTGCACGGTGCGATTTGTGAAAAAACGCAAGGATGATTCAATAGGATGACTCAGGATCGCACTGGCACTCAAAGTGGGTATTTGGCAAGTGAGCGGTACACACCTCACCGCACCGCGAGCGTTACACATGCCGTGCACAACAGAACAAAACATGCAAGAATCAAATCCCCTTCCAAATGTTTGTGCTTGATGGAGACTTTCTTGAAAAGCCGAGCATTGATCAAGGCTGACGGAACCAGGATCACTAGGTGAATTGGCCGCAATGTCATCTATTGTCTTGCGACACTAGATATCGCTCTATCGCACTATAGACTGTTACTCAGTTTAACGTTTTCTATTTTAGCCCGACGACGTGATGAAAAATGAACGTGTGTTCCGCCCCATCGTCACTAGGGGGTGCTGCAGCTCCCTCAGCACCTACCTGAATCACTGCTGATTGTCTGCGATCCAGAAAACCAACATTTTCTATTTCATTTCAACATGCCATTGTTGTTACATTACCAGCAGCAGGCTCTGTTAATAGCAGACCACAATTTACCTCCTGTAACCGTCTCTCCTCTGTGTTACTTCCTCATTGTAGAAAAGTGGTGGTGTGGGAATTATTGCCCAAGCACATTGATCCCCGCTCTCAACCTTCATTGGCCATTTCTCATTCCTATCTTAGTGTCCTGTGTTATCAATTACACGTTCAATGTGTGCAGCACTGTTTTGGGGCCAGAGTTGTGTGTGTGAGTGTGTGTGTGTGCATAAGCTAAATCGATGCATTTGTTTCCTCTCCGCAGAAAAAAGACCCCCTGGCTCTGTCTAAAAAGCCAAACAACACTTGCTCGGCCGGCGTGAATTACACCGCCAACCTCACAAAGGACACGTCCATCTCCACCATTTCAAATAGCACGGCTGTGCAGCTTAAGCCCTGCGAAACCAAGGCCCCCGACCCCAAAAAGACTTACAACAGTGTGAGCAAGATTGACAAGATGTCCAGGATAGTGTTCCCGGTCCTGTTCGGGACCTTCAACCTGGTGTACTGGGCCACGTATCTCAATAGGGAACCGGTGATCAAGGGAGCTGTGTGAGCTCAGCAGCGCCAAGCACCTAGTCCTTGTGTCATAGCAGGTCGTTGGGTTACATTGCATGTCCGTTGCTTAAGGAAAACGTCGCCATGTTTGCCTTGAGTTTGTACATGTAGGATTAACAAAATGTCCTTTAAAAAGTTTAGTCCATCTCATTTTAGAACCCAGTCTCCGATTAGTGTCTGCCAAAGTCTCGTTTTGTTTTTTTTACTTTAGCATTTGGCATTCATATTTTCTCCTCGAGTCTACAGTAGATGATGGTAAAACAAGGCCAAATGCTATGCAAAAAACAACATTTTTACTGTTATTACTCGAAAAAAACAAAACGGCTTTTTATCTATGTGACTCTTCCTTTGTACAAATGGGCTGGACGTCCAGGTATGCAAAGGCCGGGGCCCAGGCACATGGAACTTTGCTTCCTTGTTAAAAGCAGACGAATAGCCATGCTAAATGTGTTGCCTTCAGAGTGTGACGGCTCCTTATGAATGCACTGAAATCTCCTCCAGTTTGAAAATGTCCACCATACAGTCGACGCTATTTTTCCCCTGCTCACCTTTTTGCTACTTTTCTGGATTTAGAGTGGCCACTTTTCCATTAACATTGTTTTTTCCTGCTCATGTAGAGATTAAAACAGGGACAGATTTCCAGCTAAAGTGACAGTGGCAGCTTCTGTTTCCACGTGGGAGGAATATCCTGTGTGTGTGTGTGTGTGTGTGTACGTACGGTCGTAGTTGAAGAAACATTAACCTGTATATACGCCCTGCTTCTAGAAAAAGCACCACTAAGCCAGTATGGTTCGCTTCTATGTTATGCATACGCAGCAACACAGTGTTACTCTAGTCTAGTGCTTCATTGACTGGATAATGAAAAAGATTTTTAAAAAAAAAGAAGAGCAAAACTGCTTAAGCTTTAGCAATTTTGACAAACTATGATGCTTTTTAAAAAATGTTTTCTTTTTTGATGAGTTCGTCGTTTCTATGAGCTTTGATGATAACTTGCGAATATTCTTGATACATATTCGGACGCCTCGAGCGGTCCTACCTTTTGTCATAATTAACTTATGTGTTTAAGAAAAATGGACCTGAGCTCGTCGGGTTATCGGGCCAATCAAGAGACAAAAAGTCACAGGGGTGTGGAATTGAGACCATTATGATTTCAAATCACGCAGCGGTCGCTGTTCTCAAGCGATCGTGCGAGATCCCGAATTGATATGAATTTGTCCATAAATCGTTGAGTGCTATGTCAAAGAAAGTCTGAATGTGCTTATTTGCTTTCTTGCTGGGAGTTGAGAGGAAAACATTGATACCACTCACGTGTCTGTGTAGTACAGTAAATCTGAAGCCGCGGCCAGAAGCCGGTTCAGCTTAGCTCAGTATAAAGACTGGAAACAGGTTAATCCATTGAAAGAGACTTTTGGGGAAAATATGCTTATTTATAGCAGTTATCTTATCATAAAGAAATGATATTGTCCGAAATTGGAGAAAAGAGCTCCAATAAAACTCACTGTTTTGACACGTTGTATCTCGTTTTTTTATGATAAATACAGCGACTTTTGATGACAACAAGGCTGCTGCGCCGGTGTTCAACATTTCATTCTAACGCAGCATTATCTTGAATAATTGTAGAGGAGTTAGGCTCGAGTTTTTGAACTTGGATTTAACTGAGAAAAGGCAGCAGGTCATAACCAGGACTTCAGTTTTTGTATGGATTTAGGTGAGAGTGAGTATGTGTGATTATTGAGTTTTACTAAGTTGGATTTTTACCTTTGAACAGAGTCGGAGCAGCCGTTTGTTCCAGTTTTTACCGTCTTTATGCTGAGGTGAGATAACTGCTGTCAGACTGTAGCTTGATATTTATTGCACCGACGTGAGTGGTTTCGTGTCCCTTTACTGTACGAACCCCAAATTCAAACACCTTCAAGGTCACCATCAGACCACACAAGGTCAAGCTGTTTTTTTTGCATGATCCTCACTGTGAAGGCTGCATGCACAACGCCCCGCTGGGCAGAGTTCGCTTCGCAGTCTTCACGGTTCTCCTCCCACATTTAGGTTTTCTAAGCCTCTTGTCTCTTGTGGCTCGATGGACAGTTGAAATGCGAGCATGGTCTACTCACGTGACTTTATGCCTTCTGTGCGGCCTGACACTATTTAATACATTTACGGAGCACACCAATTGTATTGTGCTATTGTTATTATTACATTTAAGTGAACTCTAGGTGCAGGCTGTTCTTTAAATGCAAATATCCGAGGCAATAAGTAATGCTCATGTGACTAATGTTTTCTTTTTACGGTGATGTGCAATGTTTTGACCCTTCTATTTCGTTGATGTCTTTCTGTCCAGATTCAATTCCTTTTGGCAAGTCTTTTTCTATATATATATACACTCTGATTCATTTTAGCCCTTCGCTCTTTGGGAGCACATTTCTCTCTGACCACTCTTATTTATTTATTTATCTATGTGTGTTCGTGTTCTTTAAATTTCGCCCCTTTTTTATGTAAAAGCCCTGTGCAACTGACCGCTGTAAGGGTCTGGGCCACTATTGAAACCTTAACTCCAGTTTCTTTCTTTCTTTCTTGTTATGCATACCTGATTCCAAATAAAGCTTCGATGACTCAACCTGTCGCCTGTCGATCGTGTCGGTTGTCGAGGGCGCAGTTCATGCTCGGGATACTTTTAATGCGGTCAACGTGATAAAACGCGGGCTTAATCTCGCTTGAGGGAACAACGGTCGGCGTGTGCCGTGTCCTCCTTTGATTACACACATGCACATCCAGATCAGGCAGCCTCCGCACACGCGGCGGACTGTTAAATCCATCTTGGGGTCTCTGTGGTGGCAACATCTGGCTCACATCTGTTTGTCAAGGATTTAGCCCCATTTAAGTTGCTTTCTCCATTCAGCACGTCCATACTCCACACCAAATTAAGCCGTCACTGATGGCACCGAATGACATCAGTCGTGGTATATGGCTTGAAACGCGGAGACGGGCTACAGTACATGCTGGGTGGAGAGGAGCGTTCCCCTCTCATCCTGCACCATCGAGACATACCGTACTCCACGCTGTCCTCCTGTTTGCTGACCTTTATACACACATTCGACACATGACGTACTCATCCGGCCAGGAAAAAGGAGGCAATATCAGTAGGCCTGTCACGATCATTACGTTAGCAACTTATCGTACGCTACATGAATATGACCTCGATCATTTTTATTGACCTCAATAACAGCCATTGTGTGTACATGTGTTTGTTGACGTGAGAATGAATGTTAAAAAAACAGTCCAGCAGGTCTCGCTGCTTCAGCCCTCTGATCTGTTCTCGTCGCATGATTAATCAAATACTGGTTTATTCTATAAAATGTCAGAAAATATGGATTTCTTAATATTTTTATGTCTTCTTTCGTCTGACCAAAAGTCTAAACTTTGGATGACATTTTCCTCAGCAGCAACACAAATCGTGTAGGACCAATATACTGCAAGCTCACATGATTCAGTATCAGAAAATGGTCTTAAAATGACGACAATATTGTTTATCGCAAACATTTCTGGGACATCATACCGTGCGACAGAAAGTAGTTATTGTGACAGGCCTACATATCAGTTATCATAATCAATGATATATGCATTATTATTATTATTAACACAAGTACATTGGTATCATGTCTTCTTATTAAACTGACCTTATCTTTTCAGTAGCCCCACATACAATGTCGAGCCTCTGACACTCCACTGCTTCAAAGGTCCAAACTCTTTTGTTGATTGCGTATTGATTTCATGAAGAAGCCCTCTTGGGGGAGCACACACACACACACACACACACACACACACAAACACACACACACACACACACACACACACACACACACACACACACACACACACACACACACACACACACACACACACACACACACACACACACACACACACACACACACACACACACACACACACACCTCATTGAGCCATTTGAAAAGAAAGTCTATAAAATATCGAAAAGAATACTTTGGGAATTGAAGAGAGATAAATGAAAGAAAAGGAAACCTTAGGTGACCTTGTTTGCCATTCTGAGGTTTCGAAGTATAAAGTTTGAAAACACAAAACAACATGGGAAAGAAATATAAAAATATGAAATCAAGAAAAGGAAGGTCAAACACAACAGAGAAGAGAATGACTTCTTGTTTTGAACGTAGAAAGAACTGGAAGAACCTTGACACGTTGGATCGTTGAGTTGGTCAAAGATCCGATTGTGTTCTCACACCAGTACTTTTTTTTTTTTACATTCAGAGCAACTTTGCATATTGTGTTGTTATTATATTGCCACTGTCTGTGTGACCTCTGATCTAATCAACACAATAGTCCGCCGCCTTTGCCACAGTCAATTCCCGCTGCGAAGGAACGCTGCAGCGGTGTGTATTTTAATGTGGCGGTGGGATGACTGCTCACACGGTGTAGTGGTACATACCCATAGGCTGGATTAAACGTGCAGGTCTGTGATCTTAAAACGGACCTGGGGCTCTGAACGGTTTCACCAGAAAACATGTCCAAGTAATAGTTGTTACATACTTGAACTGTCGAGTGGGGCATGTCAACGATTTAGGGAGCACATCATGCCATACATTCATTGGAGCGTCAAGACATTTGTCAATCGCTTTTAATCATTAGGGCATTTTGAAATAGAATGGCCAGTAAATGACCCACTAGTCACTGTCACTGTCAAAGCACACAGGTCCCAGTTGATCCATGTTCCAGCTGTGTGTGTGTGTGTGTGTGTGTGTGTGTGTGTGTGTGTGTGTGTGTGTGTGTGTGTGTGTGTGTGTGTGTGTGTGTGTGTGTGTGTGTTCCTTCTGCTGTCTCCCTATTTGGTGTTAAGTCCTGATTGTTGTACCACCGACCACTGTCGACTGTCCAGGGCCTGCTTTTCTCTTTTTAACCAGCAGAGGGCGACAGCAGTCAGCCACAGCGGCAGCACTGCACAGGATCGATGTCAGGGGATCACACTGGGGGTCAAACTACATACTGTGCACAGACATCCAAGTCTGTTAGTCCTGCTCTGATGCTGTAAAGACGCGATTGTTTCGTTTCATCCAGAGGAAAGTGAATCTATATTTGTGAGGTGTGGTGTTATCTAAGTCCTCTATATCTCAGCAATTGGGCATTTTGTAGGCCTGGAGGATGAAATGACACATCCTGTTTTCCATTTTTTTGACTATATATATGTCAGCATACGTCTGCTTCTATACCGCTCAGTATGTTTTTGTGAGAGTCCCAACTCTGTGGACGTGCAACACTGAATTGCTGCTGTGTGTGCCTTCAAGTGTTGAAGCCCCACTGTACCACTGGTTGTCCTCTCAACTGCCACAATCTAAACGCAGCACGACAGAGGCCCTCGATTACAATTACAAACACTGCTACAGTACAAAGGGTGGCTACATATTACACATTGATGTTCACGCTTTCAAATACATACGACGAAGAAGCCACGAGACATCAAACTGCAGGTGCATCATCAAAAATAATGAATGAATGAATTTGTTTTAAATAAAACACATCAATAATGACATTTCTGTAAGAAGAAACAAAAGGGGGATATTTGCTATTGGGTTTTTTAACTGAGAAGAATGTAATGAATATTGCTGACAGTCAATGTCATGTCTACTAGTATAATAAGATTTGTGTGAAAACCACCCCTCGAGGATCTGGGCCTCAGGATTGGTGATTAATTAAGCAAATATGCATGCTTAAAAAATATTATAGAAATTCCAGAAAGTCAGTCAATCAGTACAATATCTCACAAAGTTTGAAACAGGTTCTCAAAGTAAAAGCTCTTTCTCTCAAAAGGCATGTTCTTTGGCACAAATTGGGCAGAGAGATTGTTTGGTTCAGCATTAATACCTTTGTTCTGCCGGAGACCCGTTGTGTAGTCGTCCAGAAGGTGGAGTGGAGGGACGCACACCTGACCCCGCAGACACAGGAGTGGCCCATGAACTGGGGGCTCCGCTCCTCCGCCGACGCACTCGCGGTGCGCGCACCTGCGCACGCCAGCGGCGGCGCGTCCGCGTCCGCGGCCGAGGAGCGGCGCCTCCTCCACTGCGCGCCTCGCAGCACAGTGGCAAGGCAGCGGGTCCGCTGCTCCGACCGAAGACGACCGCGGGGGAGGATCTGAGTGCACAGACGCCTGCTGCGGTGAATGGATCTCTGCTGGATTACAAACTATGAGGAGCTGCCCCCTCGCGCCCTCTCCCCCCGAACGGCACTGACCGCCGCGTCCGGACGCCGACGCGCTCCGTCCCCTGACACGTCGCCACTTGTTGTCACCCTGCGAGAAACATGTCATTCAGACCGGCGGCCCCAGTGCTGCTGCTGTCGGTCCTTCTCACCTGGTGAGTGGCGCACTCTTGTTTGAGACTATACTCTACGTGATTCAGTTCAATTGCAATTCAAGTTTGTTGCCATATGCACAGTAAGGAAACAATGTTTCCCTGTACAATGAAATTCTTCCTTTGCTGTCCACAGAATGCCAGACAATGAGGTGTGTGTGTGTGTGTGTGTGTGTGTGTGTGTGTGGTGTTCAAGACCACACTGCAGTGATGTTTGTC
Source organism: Scophthalmus maximus (assembly GCF_022379125.1). Classification (NCBI taxonomy): domain Eukaryota; kingdom Metazoa; phylum Chordata; class Actinopteri; order Pleuronectiformes; family Scophthalmidae; genus Scophthalmus; species Scophthalmus maximus. The sequence goes on along the minus strand of NC_061527.1, from coordinate 20,145,932 downwards.
AGTTTGTTACCAAAGAAAACTTTTATGTTTGACTATTCACAAAGGACCCTCAGGGACACCAGTTATCATGATGTACAGTAGACTCTGCACAACACACTGCATGCGACCGCTCGTTTCAACACCTCTCCTCATCCTTCACCCTTCGCCAGGTCTCTGGCCCTGGAGTACGAGGACTACGAGGACGTCACTGTGAAGCAAATGCTGGCCCCCAAGTCCCACGAGACCGCGACCGCCACGGAAATACTCAACAATCTGCTGAAGGAGTATGACAAGAAGCTGCGACCGGACATCGGAGGTAATGTCACCTTTTATCCCATGCACGTCTCTGTCTGTCACTTTTTTATGTGAATATTTATCCGCCTATCTATTAGAATCTCCAAAGTCCTATGAAGTCCTAAAGCGAAATGTGCATTGAAGTGACCCGTGAGCGACCTGCAGATTCATTACAGCAGGTTATGATCTGATAAATGAACAGATACGCTGGTCCGTCAGTCCTCACCCATGATTATATTGTAATGAATCATTACAACATGAACCTGCATAACATCACATGTACATAAATAGTGCCGTGATGTAATAATACACGTGTTGCTGGATGCCTTCGCGAAGCACTTAACATTTCATACGACGACAGTCGTTTATCACTAAAAGTTAAGATAATGCAACAGTGACGTAGGTGACATCATTGTGCTTTTTGTAAAAAAAAAAAAAGAAAAAGAAAAAAAGGTTGTGACAAGCTGTAACACCTTGAGGGCCCATTGTCTGCTTTATCTGTAAATGTGCGTGCCGCTGGAGGCAGCAGCAGCAGCTGCCAAAATCTGTCCTTTCTGTTCACTACAAACCTAAACTATCTTCACAAGCCGGTGTGTTTTTTTTAATAGCATACGAAATGATTCGATTTGTAATGTTTATGTGGCTTTTTCGAAACATATTTCACGACCCAAAAGCGCAAGAGGACGCTGCATTTCAGCCGTCCGGTCGGCTGCTCGTGGGATCCGACCTGCTTCTCTTTCAGCAGGGGAGGGAACGCTGTGGTCCTTTTTGTGAAAGTCTGTTGTCTTCATCCGAGATTCATCCCGAGATTCATACTAGTGCTTTGAATGGCACATCGACTGACCCATATGCGGCAATACACCCAATTGTAAAGAACATGTAGTATTCAAGGCGCGCCTGTCATTATTTCTTATGAAAAGGGCTAATATCATAGTGAGAGATGATATTTCTCAAACATCCACAGCCACTAGAGCAACGGTGGCTAGCTGTGAAGTAGTTTAATTATTTATAATAGCAGATACCCTGTAAATATTCTGTAAATCCACTTTCAGTTTAGTGATATAGATTTTTTCCTTACTCTCGTACTCGCGTGTACCAGCTGTAAAGTGACGGTGAGGTGTTTTTTCCCAAGGATGTGAATCACTGGCGCTCTGATCTTGGTTTTCTGGCTTCAAGCGGAGCGGAAAAAAACCTGCCCGTTTTTTCCAGATGTTTGTGACTAACCCGCTGACCTGCGATAACAAAAGGTCAGGCCGTCACTCATCTGCATAGCCTCATGAATATAAATTACATTTGGAGATTGAAACTTTGAGTGGAGGAGAGCGAGAGATACGAGGAGTCGTATAATTCAATGACTCTCGAGCCTTCTTCGATCTTCTCAAGTCATGTACGGGATGATCGGGCCATGGGTTATTGGTTGGTTCGGATGCGCCAGTATTCCCACTTCCTTGTACGAGGCTTTGCTTCTGTGACTCTAAATGTCCCTTAAGGCCCTGCCCAGGGTTTGGGAAGTGGTATGATTCATACCCTGGTACAGTTTACGGTGGATGATGGATACAGGAGCTGAGAGTCGAGCCATATTTAATATATTCCCGTGATTTGTTTCTTATGATGACACGCAGCTTGTATCTCTATATAGAATATCAAGGTTCGTGGCAATATCTTAACCATTGAGTTAAGTGTGAGGTTGAGTATTAGGTTTTCTGCGATGGGTTGGTTAAGCAAAGTGCATCCTGAACAATGCATTATTAATATTCTATTTTACAAGTGGGGAAAAGATTGTATCAGATTAGTATCGGATCGGTACCGGCAGATACCCATGGTTGCAGGATCAGTATCGTCCCGTCCCTAGTTTAAACGGCACAGATTCCAGCAGTTCACTGTGAGACACCTGACGCTCACACACAGTTGTGCTTTGGAGTCGGGATAAGAGAAAGAATTGTGGTCGCAAGCGGAAGCTGAGGTAAACCCCCCCCCATGCCTGAGCCACCGCATCCTTCCGCTCGTGACCACGATTCTTCCTCTTTGATATTTGTCCTACTGATTCTACAGTGTCTGTCACTAAGTGGTAGGCTACAGTAGCTTGGATCGAATTTGGCTGTCCATTAAGAATATTTAACGACTGTTAATTTGTTTTTTATTTTTCATTCTCATTTAGACTCTCAAACAACGCGGCACATTCATGTAATACAATGAAGTTATCCCTCCGAGTTAATGAATGCTAGGTATCATAGAGAGACGATGTCATAAGCGTCTTTGAGCTGTACATTCAGCACTTCTAAGCAGGTGGCAGAAGGAAACTGTATCTTGGAGCCCTCAGTAGACTCACCCTGGGTCGGGCGATCGCAGCTCCCTCAGCCTGTCGCGGACAACTTCGTCACAAGGACAGGACGACTTGACATATTGGGATGATTTTACCTCGGAGAGCGGCGTGTTAGTGATAAACGCTCACTCTTGCAGCGGCTTTTGGGGGACCAAGCTGTCACCAGAAGTTCACTGACTCAAATTGAGGAATCTCAGTCAACTGAGGGGGTCCCTGAGTGATGTCAGGGAGGCAGCCCTTATGTGATGTACGTACCCGGCCGTTAAAGGGGCAGTAGGCGATTCTTAAGCAATACATGCTAAAATTGGCAATATTTCGCGGGGATTGATGTGCCGTCGCTTGGTGTCTGCCTGGCAATCAGGGGCTGGGCACCGTGACCTCCCGCAGTCCCCATTGGCTGCCTGGCAGCTGCAGGGTGGCTGTAAAAGTCCCAACTTGGGGTCTTTACATGTGTGGTCTGTTTGCGTGTGCATTCAGCTGCTCTCGGGCCGATTTTATTTAAATCTTGGACCGAGCTAGGCTAGCTGTTTGCTCATTTTTATTCCTTTTTTCAAGCTAACCGACTCCAGTCGTGCATATGACAGAACCAAACACGTGTGCAGCTAATCAAATAACCACACAGAAAAAGCAAGGCCCTTGAGGATCTGGGCCTCAGATTGGTGATTATCTTTGTAAATATGCACGCTTCAAAATATTTTTGAAAGTCGGCAAGGCGTACTCCCCCTGGTGTATTTTTGGACAATATATAAAATACAATATCTCATAAAGTTTGAAACGGTTCTCAGAGTAGAGCAAGTAAAAGCTGCAGTGGTTTTAACTGGATCTGGACAAGAATGCCATTGCAACTTTCAGCGTCGTGCCGTCCAGTGGCTTCGGTCCTCTGGTGTCTGTGTTACCTCGGATATTGTATGTAAGATCTGTTACTATGGATACCACGGCGGGGTTCTTTCTCCGTGGCCTGAATGGAGAGGGGACAGAAAAAGAACAAATGCCGTTTGTTTCGCAGGATGGCACTGAGGGGCAGACGCATCGGGCCGGTGAAAGAAGACCTTCTGATGTTGTCCCGAGAGAGTTGATCTCGCTCCCACGGCCTAAGTGCCACTTTTCTCCACATGTCACTCTGACTCCAATTACTGCTCAGTCTACCGAACACATCCAGTGGGTTGTTTTGGGACTTTGCCCCATGGCCCCCCTTCCAGGTGCTTTTATTTGCCTCACTCCGTGCTCTAAATCCTCTCTCGGCTCTCGCAGCACACACAACAAAAACATAATTCAGGGTCGCAAGTTAAAGATTGCCCCGACGACACCCACGGCGACATAGAGACGGAGCAACACCCGAGCGTTGATGGTGAATCCGCCGGTAGCCTCCTCGGCTGATAGCAAGAAAAAGAAAAAGAAAAGAAAACGGAGGGAAACACAAATGGGACGGTGCATCTGATCCCCCGCAAACTAATGGCACCTATTATCTAAAAAAAAAACCAAACAACCTTTGGAGTCACACAGTGATAGACTCTGCATTTACTGAAGAATAAATCATTCCAGTCGAGCAAATGAGCTTTTTCCTCTTCAGGACGTCGTCCTTCTTCACGCGTATTGCCGTGCGTTTGCCAGAGAAAATGAGCGAGTGCACCGTAAAGTGGCAGAGGACACAAGCGAATAATTCATCTGACCAAGTTTGCCTAAGGCACAGGAGTTATGTGATTATGGAGAACAATTAGCTTTTGTAAACAGTCTCACCACAAAGACAATTTAGAAAACGTTCAGGGGCTTTTGCTCAACTCGCAATACCAAATTTTGATTCTTTTCAAATCTTTTCTTGGCCACATGGGGGCGGTGGAAACGAGCACGATCTATGAAGTAGATTTTCATCATGATTCAGCGTCAATAGTGGAAGGAAACGTGCATTCATTCACCTTCCTAAATTATATTGTCATCATGTGATTCATATAATGACACCTGCGATTCAGTACAGTTGCACTCGGTTTATCAAATGTCACAGAAATGGCTGTATTTATGAATAAAGGATGAATTTCACATTTTATGGATGATGGTTGAGCTCGCTACAATGTTCAGCTGTCGACCATCGAATGCGGCAATAAAGTGTTTCTGGGGATAATCAACACAGTGACCTTTTCACTAAGACACTCTTTCTCAAAGCACACACACACACACACACACACACACACACACACACACACACACACACACACACACACACACACACACACACACACACACACACACACACACACACACACACACACACACACACACACACACACACACACACACACACACACACACACACACACACACACACACACACACACACACACACACACACACACACACACACACACACACACACTTTTGAGAGTTGTACAATGGAGCTGGCTGCTGTGATGCACAACCTTTTCTTCCGGATGACAGTGTTGAGGATCATACACAGTGATGCTGCATCACTATCAACAGCATCATCAACTTGCCTCGGGGTGAAGATGTGATGGCTGGACCACCCCCTCCCCCAGCATTTTCAGATCACCACTGATTATAAAGTGATTTCCCCCCCAAATTCTGCATCGTCCATCGTTGGGAAATGTCGTTGAATGTTCAAGTTCTATACCATGTTGATCGAGGGTGTGATTAAAATGGTGAGTGGGTTCATTTACATGTCAAGAGAAACTAATTGAGTCTGACAGGGAATTAAACGCAGGACTGAGGCTGTCCACACATGCATCCACACGAATATTGAAATCACCCACAATAATTACTATTATTATTATGACTTTTTCTGGCCTCGGTGGGCCTCTCACAGAAAACTGACCCGTTCCGTGAAGCTGCCTATCTACCTTGGTGGATTTCTTCCTCCGGTCCATTTAAAAAACGATTTTAACACCGTGCAAGTTTCACTTGATGGCCATTGTGCAAAATGTGTGAATATCTTGGTACAGTCCTTGACTCTCAGGTGAGCTTCTCTGAAAACAGTAGAGTTTTCTAAGAAAGGCTCACAGGGACTTGTGTGTCAGCAGAGTTTAGAACTGGTGTGGACATCTCTTGTTGAGAGTGTGCCAACTTTTCATCTCCCTGCCTGCTACGGTCACGTAAGTTGCAAATACAAAAACAAACTTTCGGGGGTTTGTCTCAATGGCAAGAAAGATAGTCAGCAGACCCCCCCAAGTAAAGTTCTATTCTATTCTACCATCATGTAGTCTGCGTTGTTCTACATCGTGTCCCACATCTGTATTCCTCCCTGGCGTCCCAGCCATCACGGACTAAATCCTGATTCCTAAATTGAATGGTTTGTAAAACCTAAGAAGCAACAGTGAATAGAATGTGAGGAATTTCCCCGACCAGTGACCACAGATTAGTAAATCAGAAAGTCCTTTATTGCGATGCTGGCCCTTGGACGGTAGATGGTAGATCACATGCTGCAATAGGCTGTGGATAAGCAACAAGAGGCACTTCCACCACATGGCTGGAATCCAACGCGATGCGTGAAAGTCCACGTTGGACTGAATATGTGATCTGATGTCGTGGTATCTAATGTTTACCGTTTACAGAGGAGAAATATTAAGAAAGTGTTTTCTCATAAACAGCTATAGTTGGCTAAGTTTAAGCATTCAGCATTATCCTATACTGTAATAGTTATTTGGGGCTTCTGTTACATACTGTACGGTATGTGTGACTCACCCACCTAAAAACATGAAAACTGCCCACCATAAAAAGTTTCAGACTGTATGAAATCCGTAACTCTAGGTCCATAATAGACTTCGCGAAAAACCCTTTGTAATTGCCCGTTTTTTTTGCCCTCCCTCTATTGTGCATAATGTCAAGACACACACAGTTTAACGCCGACACCATTACCGTGAGATAATGGGCTTTCAGAGCAGCATGACAAAACAGAGGATCAAAAAAAAAAAAAAAATAGTACAAAGATTTATAAAAGTCCAAAAATGTACAAAAGGAACCTGTTGTTTTGGGGTTGTTTTTTTTTTATTATTTCCAACCGGCACCTTTTCACACAGGAAAAACGGAACAATCACTGAGACTTGTAATACTCAGACTGTCACCCAGTCACCACGTGGTTCACAAAAGATGCTGTCGGGATCCGTCAGGAGGAGCTCGGCAGATGACAGTGGTCGACTGATGTCTCCAACACGTTGTTCACTGTAATTAACGAGAGCCGCGCGTCGCGGATGTGAGAGGAAAGAAGAAGAAAAAAGAAAATCTAAAACCACTCTTAGTTTCGTCCTTGACAGCCGCTCAGTGTGTCACGACCAACTGAGAGGTGTGAGGATTGAGGAATGACTCGTGGTCACCTCCCGGCTGTGCATTCGACCGCACTCCTGCAGCGTCTCTCTCGCCATGTTTCTGAATGAAGGCGAGTGTGGCAAAAGCGTTGCGTTCAGGGTCACCGTGGCGGCCAAGGGCCCTTTTCTCCCCACACACCCATTTAACTGGCTCTGGTGTCTTGCCACTCACCGGGTGGCAGAGGATTGTGGCCGTGGTGCGGTGAGCCCGCAGGGAGGTGATCTGCTCTGCTTTTTGAATATGTCAGAGTCTTTGGGCATTTGGCCCCAGTGACAAACGTGGACGGTTCAGAGGACGGCGCATGCAAACCATGAATATGGGACATGTGGCAATACGTTTTCAAAAATGTGCAGCAGTGGCAACCAGTTGATGTTTTTAGTTTGAGGAAATAAACTAACGTCAAGGCATTTTATTCTTACAATAAATGGAATGGAAGATCTTTTTTCTGCCATAAAAAGACTGATTGAAGGTGCATCGTAAAAAAAAAAAAAAAAAGTCAAGTAAGGATTACAATGTCAAAATTATGAGACGCTATATCAAAGTTCAGAAGAAGAAGATCAGAGAGTCAAGATTTTTGAATTGTAAAATCCTCATTGGGAGATGATTCTTAGTAAGAAAAACTGACAATATGAGATGGCAAACATTAGAATTACTACATTACAAATATGAAAGTTTGGAATGCTGGTTCATAATTTTGAAGCAGCAAGTGAAAACTTTTGACTTGACTTATGAATGAAGTTTCAATTTTTAGGACAGGTTTCTTTACAGGGTTCTATGAACTTTTCATCCATCACAAAACAACATTGATATCAGTGTCGTGATTTACATTTTAACTAAGTCGCCCAGCTCTGTTTGACGTTCAAAAAGGCAAGTTAATCCTCTTCATTCTCCGTTCCTTTTTCTTTTTTTGTCATTGGCCATAAGGAATTACAGAAAATCAAAGACGGATTATCGTCCCGACCGAGGAGCCGTTCGGTAGAGGATGTGGTGGGAAGATGAAAACCCGCTCAGGAGAACACGCAGGGCACCACAGGTCAAGCTCATTGATCAGTTTGACTCACTCGACATCAGTCAAAGTTTTCTGCGACTCATCAAACACTCCAGACCTTTGTAAACGGCCAGCGTTAACCTCGGCAAGGACACACCATTACCAATCGCACAGGCATAGGGAAGAGATACAAGAAGTGGGAAAGGACTCATACAACAGGTCCTCCAGAAATGTCCAATACCTTCAGTTCATCGTTTCATTCTAGATGGACGAGTCTCTTCTTAATGAAACAATGGTCTGACAGGGGCATTTCTAATTCTCTTTTAACATGGAAAGGCAAACATCCAGCCACAGTCATGAGGCCCTGTTTTCCATTCGGAGCTGTTCGTCACCCTCCGCCCACCCTAGTGGCAGATGAATCCCACCACAGGTTACGGCTCTCCCCCCCCCCCCCTCGCTGTTGGACTTTTATACATGTCTCCCAGTCCTTGTTAACCACTGCAGGGCGGGGTCATGCCGTCGCCCGAGGGAGTTCAGCCAATCCTCCTGTTGTTATTTAAACAATGCCCATTTTCAAACAATATATTGTTATTGGTATTTGAGGCATTGCGAACAGTACTGTGTATGTGGCAGGCGACCGCTCAGAAGGATTCCCCGACGGCTGCACTGACAAACAAACCCACGCACGGCTGCTAATTAATTTCTAGTTCATTCCTCTATTTTTCCCAAAGCAGTTAATGAGCAGTCCCCCTTTACTGAACGACTGGCCACAACCCGACGGCTGCTCAGCGCCGCTGTGCGACAGGTGCAGGATCATAGCTTCCAACACAATTAGCATTCTATGATAAATAAAATTTTAAAAAGTAATGTAATGCAGCTTCATTGAATGAGGGGCACATCTTCAAAGGGACACAATTAACACCTGAAAACCCGCTCGCAGCCCGAACCTCCGCGGGTCTATCAGCTCACACTGACACACGCAGGGCTGCAACGCGACACCGTGCACAGTCCGTCCCTTTGCTATATTTTAATGGCGAGGTGCAACAACGTGAACTGGTTAGTGAGGCGTTTGTACGATGCATTTGATATTTGACCCTCTGTAAACCTTTATCCATGTGTTTGCTGTTGCTACACCCGTCAAGCTTTTCAATGTGGCACAGCACGCACACAGTTCACACTGGTGATAGTGGCAGATTTACCACTCAAATGTGAACGTCATTTCGTAGTTAGTCAGTTACTGTAGTTGGTCTCACTGGATGTAGTGTCAGTATAAACCTGCCAATTTTTTTCTGGCAACACTCAACTGCCCTCCCTTGCTGTTTTTTAAAATTCCCTTTCCTTTGAGAACCAGCAATAATCTCTAAGCTGCAACCATAGACCGTTTATAAAAATGGACGCAGTCACCGGTTCCTGAAAGGGAAGCCAATGCCAAGATGCCTGGACACTGTATTATCTCGAGCGACCAGCAGAGGGCGGTTGCACTAAAAATAAGTCAGTTTCTATAGGAACTTTCTAAACTTTTCTAGGAACTTCTAAAGGCCCACTCAGCGCTCCTCCAAATATGGTTTTCTTCTGGTTTCTAAGAGCCAAGACGTGGCCCGCCAAAATGCTAAACTCTGAGCTTCCAAACTGCTGTTCACAAACTAATGGGTGACGTCATGGGTTTTGCAGGTTTTGACAAAGATTTTCGAATCGTGCAATCATGTAGTAGACGTATGTCTTTTTTTCTTTTTTCTTGTGGTGTTTTCTTTGTAGGGAATTAGTAGCATGATTAGTATTTCAATGATGGTGGTCACCTCCCCACGTGCAAATACCGTCATTATTTTGCCGGCGTCCCGCTGCTGCACCTTGCACTTTGCCGCGCCCAAGATTGTCTCGCTTGGGGCGGACCATTGTCCAAAGCACAGTCAAATTACAACCAGCGTATTTTAGCAACCCGACAGCCCTACTAAACTCTAGTCAGGTTTTTTTTTATCAAGCGCCAATGTGATTGGAATACCCCTTCAAATTGTCAGAGACAAATGTCTCTGAGAAGATAATAAGTAATCACCACATACTGCGCTTGTGTGAATGAAAATAGAGCCGCATTTACACTCAGTCTTCGAGCACAAGACGGTCGATTCAAATCCTGCTGATCTTTTATCTGTACATTCAGTGTACAACTGGTGGGTCTGCTGGCGCTCCCGCTGCTGGACATGCTACTCTAAAGAGGCCCAAGGTGAAGAGGATCATTTCAGACGCAGTCTGTGCATGAAAAGGCTCTCAGCGAATTGTGATCAAAATCCCTGCGCGCCCGTCCACTTCACTGACCCCCACACTCTTCCTTTGAGGTGCACCGTATGAGCGTGCAAACGAAAGGAGTTGTAGCAGTATCGGCCGAATTCATGTGGAAGGAGGTAATCTAAATTCCAAATCAAAGTTTACTCAGCACTGGCAATATTCTCCTTTGGATACAGGGTGATACACCGGTTTATCTTTCCAATGGGATCACAAAAATATTGTGTTTTTTTCTTCTTCTTCTCTTTGAAACTCTGATATTTTACAACCCTACAACGCATGGGTTTACTTGTGGTGATTGACCTACTGAATCCAATTGAGATTCTCGTGGCCATAATTGATGTCTAGTAATTAAAGCGTCCATTGGGTTGTACCAGCAGGCTGTCTGGCACGTGTACACTCCCTGTTTGGAAGAGAAGATCGGGTCAGAAGAGGAGAGGCGCGAGAAGCGGAGCGCCACTGTGCCAACCGGCAGGGTTGATTGTCTCCAATTAATTTGTACGTTTGGCGGCTGCTCCCCAGGTCGAGGAACTTCCGGTTGCAGGAGCTGACATTGTTGCTCGACTGCCTGCATACAATTAGGAGTATTTACACGTAGGAGTGTGTTTGACATTTTAGCAGCCCAGTCACATCTGCAGGTTACGGCACAGGCGCTGATTGAGACTGAATTGTCAGAAGTTGTTTTTGCCGTTTCCCGTGTATTCATTTCTGGGGTTTAGAGAGTAGATCTGTTCCGCTCGTTCACCGGGTGCTGTGTGGTTACGAAATATGGTGCTTTTGAAAAGCTGCCCCGGCGGGGGACTCTGCAGAAGTGTTCTCTAGTGTGCCATCTGTTAGCACGTGAACCGAACGCCGAAATGGAGACTGGCAGGTGGAAAAAAAATTCTCGCTGTGGATTTAATTGGCCGAGACACAAAGACCCCGTGGACAGGTAATGTAAAATGATGGAGGAGCCCGTTGCTCTGCAAAGGCAAATGCTCATGGCAGCGGCATGTCACACGTGTCACTTAGCTCGGTTAAAAAGTTCAAGCTTTAAGTGACACTCCTGCACCGAGCATGAAATCCTGAAGAGCAGCAGAGTTGGGGAAAGCCAGGATGTTTTTTCCCCGCGAATGAGGCCGGCTGAACCCGGAGGAGGAATCCGATTAGAAACAAAAGGAAGGAAAAGGAAATGTACTGTGTGTACAGCGTGTATCAGTGTATGTTGATGTGGTGCCGCGGGCTATGAACTCTAATAGATAGATTACGTGGCAGCCCATTTTCCTACCACGACCTTTTGTGTAGAATTATGTGACTCATACTCAAAACAATTGTCAGGGGAGACACGGCATTGACACAGTCACACTAGAGAGTGGAGTGATTCCCCTTGAATGACATGGACTGTTCTCCCAGGATTCACACGCTGAACTAATTTTCTGATGAGATTAAAGTCCCTGTTTCAACTCACAGCTGCACTAACTGATATTTTAATACAAAATATCACATATTCTCATATCACAGTGTTCTCATTGTTCACGCCTATGCTCCTAGAGGGCTGCTTTTTGTTGTTGCGAAAAAGTTTTTGATGTCCACTGCACATAAAATGATGTCATGCATAGTTAAAAAAAAATAAATAAATGCATTTTGCGATGTGCCTTTCCTTTCGGATCATAGACACGACCGGAAGCTTTTATACCTGTCGTTTGAAAAATGATTCAGGGTCATATAATAGGAGTGGCAACATCATGATGGCAAGCGAGAAAAAATGATGTCATATCTCGTAGAAATACATTCACTTTTGCAAGCAATACGATTGGATGGAGACATGATCTAAAACGTATTTAGATTTACCAATCTTTCATTATAAGTCATGATGTCATTATTATGAAATGGCATCATCCAAAAACACAAAAGCAACTCACTCTTACAAGGAGTCTGTATCATAAAGTCTCACTGATCCAGCGTCACGTTGCGTCTCTCTGATTTACAAGGTACTGTATGGTACCTGAATGAAAGTCTTTAATCAATAATTATTTTGTACTCTTTTCTCCACAGTTAAACCAACTGTCATAGATGTGGGCATATTTGTGAACAGCATCGGACCAGTGTCATCCATAAATATGGTGAGTCGGCCCATTTCTCCATCTTTCAGAGCTTTAAGTGTCCGCCCATGAGTTGAGCATGAGTAACACGTGTGGTGCGATTGGTGGGAATATGGACACTGCGTCGCCATGTTGGAGTTCAGCGACAACTGGATCTCCGATGTGCAAAAGCATCTCTCAGTTCATCACTCATCCTCCAATCCGCGTGCCAAAGTGTCTTTGGGCAAATCTCTAAAGTGATGTAAGCTTCTTTTTTTTAAAAGCACTAGTGTACGGCGCTGTATGAATGAGAGTATGTGACATGAACTGTTAGATGCGTTGGGAAAACCTTAATATAAATACAATCCATCTACCATTTAAAGATTTAGAGCTGAAACTATTTGACATTTAATTTTAGTCACATGGCAGAATTGTAATGTGAAATGACACTGCTAATCGATTAATGCTTTAGTTATTATTCAAAATTTCCAGCTTTTGTTTTTCATTGTTTTAGTAAATGGTACATTTTGGTCTTTTGGCCAAAACATTCAAACTTTTGTTTTTTTGCAAAATGCCTCTCCTTGCTTTGCAGCATGTTCTGGAAGTGGTTGAATGCACTTATTGAAAGTTGCTTTAGACAAGTGTCAGCCAAATGAATGTAATGTAATGCACTTAATTGTTTCAACAGAAGGGGCCTGCTAAACTGTTATTCACGCAGAAAAACTGTCATCAGTTATCTGGGTGATTAAATCGCGTCAACTAGGAGTTTCACCCTAACATTAGTGACTCTGATGTTGCCTGCCAAGCAGTCTGTGCAAAGCCGTACACAGTCAAATGTTAACAAATCAACAGACCACTTCTGTGACTTTGCTTCAGAAAAAAAAGAATTTTGCCGTCTTTGGTACAGACATAACCTTATTATACCTGATCATGAGCCAGCTCCTGCAAGAACACCTGCTAGCTGTGCAAGCTGAAATCCTCATGACGTCATTTGGTCGGAGTGTCTGGAAAAGGAATAAGCTGCCCTTGCACAGATCCGTGTGACCGACCAACAAACAGCCGGCAAGAGACGATTGAATGCTTTTGAATACGTGTGTTTTGGGGTCATGGAACGATGACGCTTCAAATGTGCTCATTCTAATCACAGGGCCAAACATTTTTACATCCGTCTCACCTGTCTTCCAGACAGTGTCCTATTTTTGTGTTATAGACAGTGCAGCATATATGCAAGAACCCCATCTTCTCCGTGTGGCCGACTAATTTGAAGCCCTATTATCAGAGCAGAATTCATATAAAGTCATATCAGCAGTCACACATCTATTTATTTCTAATTACAATCCAGTGTATAATTCAGGGTGTCACGGCTTCTCCAAGAGACAGAAGGTGATTCATTTCCTCTTCTTTAGAGGAAATTAGGCACATTTTCCCATCAACAGAACAATCAAAATTGAAACAATTTTCAAAGGAAAAGAAGGTATTAATGTGCACGAGCTCACTAAAGTATTGTACTTTTGACATACAGGTGGGTATACCTACGTACAAAGTCTGAATGGTTGCCAGAGTCTATTCTGAATCACTGACATCTGGTAATTGGTCTTAAACAAAAGTTGACATCACTTGATGCCTTCATGGCTAAAACAACAGTGATTTTGAACAGTGTTATTATTATAATATCCACAATGAGTGAGGTTCTTTGTCCTTAATTCACAGCAGGGATTTCCAAAAATATAATATGATATAATAATCGAGAACTTGACTAGAAGCAGGACATGACGTTGTGCATATCCAGTATATATTGTCAGCTAGCTCCCATCTATTCTTCTTTCATTTTCTCTTCACTAGACTCAGTACCGACTGGAAACAATAAGCAATAACTAATGTGTCAAGCTGGAGAAGGCAGCATCTTTGTAATTATGAAGAAGCTATTTTTACACTTGTGGGTCATGCAGTGTCCAAGGCAATCCAGAAAACTCCCTCCAAAACAAAAGCCGATGATGCCAGTGGGATTGCCGATTGCTGCTGCTCACCCCGAGGAGAGAGCTGCTCACTCAAAGGCCATCACACTCCGGAAACCCAGAGAAATACAATATTTTCTTGCCAGTTCATTTCCCACTGCATAAGTGAACTGCTGGCGGGGCTCATGCAGCATCCTCTGTACTGTGGCTTTTCTTTGGCTCCCAGCACAATATAATACTCTGCAATGTCCCTGCAGTTTGCAGCCCATTATAATTGTTTTGGCTCATACCTCCGGTGATAATGGAACCGCCACTATATTTTTTTAGGATCTCAAATGGCCAGGTCAGCTGGTTCAACTTAGTTACTGGGCGACTCAGGTACTACCAATAGAAAAAGTGTGTTTTCACTTAATAAGCCAGAGTGGTGCATCTTTTTATTTATTATTATATCGTTTTTCTGGCTGGGAGATTTTGGTAATGAAGTCATTATCACGAGGATAATAACACTGAGGCTCTTGGTAACGCCACAAACAGAACAGCTCTCAGTGGAATATTAATATGCTGCTTGTGTGCTTCAATCAGCAGCTGATGAACTAACAAAAATATCTCTCCTGTTACACCTCTGTTACTTTCATGATATCTGTGTGATGCGACAGACAATAATCTGTCACACCTCATCTGCACACTTCATTCGTCAGGAACAGTTTTGTACAGTTTTGATTCCCATCAAGACGGCGGAGCGATGAGCACACAGTGTACTACTATTGTTCCACCACTCACCATTCAGGAGTGATAATCGATCCAGGGAAGCAGATACTGTATGTAGCAAATGCAAACAGGGAAAAAATCGTCAAACGGAGGGAATTAGATTTGGCATTGATCAAATAATTGGATGCAGGGCCACTTGTTATATTCCCATTAGAAATAATGGAAATTTGCAGGCACTCAAAAGTCTTGTGTGTTACTCGCATTTTTTGCTAAACACATAATAGACCCTGTTCTATATTTGACCAGTTACTTCGAAACTTGAACTGATTACCAAGTTAACAAGCAAATAAATGTTACGATATCTCCACAAACATTCAAAATTTGCCGACGTTACAGAATGACTATCCACGACAGCAACTCCGGTCAGAGAGTGAATGAGGGAACTGTTCTTATTTCTCTAACATCAAATTACCCAAATTAAAGAGCGTGTGTGTGCGTGTGTGTGCGTGCGTGCGTGCGTTCAGTCCAGACTGTACTGCAGAAAAAGGGAGAGCATGATCAGCAAACTCGGCTCAGTTGTGCCCATCATGTCCACCTGGCTCTGATCCCGATGAGCCATCTCCGCTCTGCCCCTCTCTCTCCTGCAGCCCAGTGCGAGAACCACGCTCAGCTCCACAGCCCCCCCCCCCATTTTTGCAAGCCAAATAAGCCCTGACCCATTGGGGGATGGACACAGGAAGTTTGGGGCGACGGGGGGGGGGGGGGGGGTTCTGTGGTAGTGGATCCTTTGGGTCCTGCGGGTTTTGTGGCTGGGAGCCCCCATGGATCTGGCTCCTTCTTGTACCCTACACGCTTGATCGGATTGGGATCTGGGGACTTTGGTGGCCGGGGTCAAAGCTTTGGGCGCTTTTGTCGTGTGCTTCCAGCTGCTGCTTTCTGAGCACTTTGGCAGCACATTGTCCTTCTGAGTGAGGCTGCTGCCGGCGGGGAGTGCAGTGCCATAGGGGGGTCTGCTTGGAGTCTGGCTTGCAAAATCGTTAGGTGGGCGATTTGTGTCCAAGTAACACCCCTATGAAACCTAGGACACAAGGTTTCCCCGCAGAACATTGCAATATAACAAGATAATTCGAGATAAAATCCATGTCAGTGGCTTATCGGTATATATATATATACACATTATATCTGCTATATTTGTCCCTCCACAGTTTCATAATGATATAAAATGTCTTTACAGGACATAAAATCCGATCTCTTACACACAAACATGCTGACCATTGGCAGCTCCGGGAGAAATCGCGCATGTGTCAGTGGCCATTTAAAAAAACATCCATTTTTACCACCCTCTGCAGGCAAGCGTACAATTTCCCAGCAGCAGACACACCTCGGCTTAACAGGGGCCAGTATTTATTCAAGCAAAAGAGGCTACGGGTACTGTAGGTGGAGCTGAGGGGGTGTAAATGATCCGAAGCATATGCACAGCAGAATAGAGAGACTGCAGGGTTCAGGCGAGCAATTTATGTTGGACAGCTCCGTTGGGGGTTAATTGAATTAAATGGACTGTAAAACATTAATAATACACAGCAATAACAAGGTTGAACACTGAGCTCCCTCGAGGCCAGTGAAGCATGTTGTTAACAAATTCTGACCTCCCATCTATCATTCATTCTAAGGGGCACAGCGGACTGAAGCCTTTCCCAGCATGCACTGGGTAAGATGTGAAGAAGGACCATATAGGCCTCTAAGAGTCTCCAGTTCACCTGAACTGCATGTCGTAAGACTGTCGGAGGAAACTCAGACCTCCAGTTTAGTAGAATAGTTTTATAGAATCATAAAAATGAAAGTGAAACAAGAGTACTACTTCTGAGTTTCACCACAAAGAAAGGGCACCTGTCCTCACCAAAAAAAAACTGGGTGCCGCTGCCTATTGATGCATATTGATCAAAGTGGGTGTCACGAGGGAGAGTCCTCGTCCTGACTTTCTTTTTCTGTGCACTTGACAAACGCTCGACACAAACAGCAGGTCACTCCAGGTCGCTGATGGACCCGGTCTCATTCCAAGTGACCTTAAGTTATTCACGTACATCACGAGGTGATACGTGAGGCCATCGAAGGAACATGACAGGATGTCCGAAAGCACGGGACAGGTACAGTATGTACGTGGTTTGTGCTCCGAGCACTGCAGAGCTGGAGCCGCGTGCTTTGCCCTAATTTACAGAAGTGCAGTGACGAGCACGGTACCCTAAATATACCCACATATTGAGACCAGAGCATGATTAGTTGACCAGGATGTGCAAATGCGAAACGTTGCAACTATATTATCTATGAATAAAAGAGTTCTTTTTTACACTGAGCAGCGGTGAACAAGGAGAAATGATGTAAGAAGAGTGGGAGGAGAAGAGAAGAAGATTAAGAACTTCCCTGTTCTGGTAAAAAGTTTTCCTTAGAGTACCTAGATTCACGGTCACATCAGCCATGCAGTAAATTGCTACGTAATCCAGTTAAAAGAGCATGCATGAATACAAAAAAAAGTATTGATTTTTAAATAAAAAGGTAGTTTTTGTTTAGCATATTTAACTATTATCTTGTTCATCAGCTCCTCAAAGAGCGCAATGAATGTACTGCAAGCTTCTAAGTTACCTTGATACTATGTAAACAGATAACTTCATACCGGGGAACATTATAAAAGAGAACATTAGTCATGGGATGTTGCCTCGCTCGTATCCTTCCACTCGGCATAGAACAAATGTGTTGATTAGGCACATTCTACCCGGCTCCGACGACCTATTGTGGATTAAGGCTCTTTCATCTCAAAATCTAAAAATAATCATTAATAATGCTTATTAGCACAAGGGAGACAGGGAGGTCAGCGCACCTCATCCTTTCATAGAAATGAAAAAGCTGAAGCAGTGCCGGGGGCATAGCAGTGTCATCATGGGAGGTGGCTCCTGACAGGCTGATCATTCCACCATGATCCGCTGGTCAGCCTGGTCACGGTCTGATTTGTATTCTGGTCTTTTTGAATATTGGGTAAAGGGTGGCAGAACAATTGCTCGTGTCATCATTAAGCCATGGGCAGATAACCACTCGTTGAATGAATGAAATATTTCACTTTCGCCACTTTCGTATCTATGAAGAGTAAAATCCACATTGAATCTCATTGCATGAATGGCGGGCCAACCGTTTTGTATCGACACTACAGTGCCACATAACTGAAGGTTTCAGCCCGAGGGAAACCAAAACGTCAAGGTGTTGTTTCAGAGGCAACATGAAGACATGTAACATCAAGATCTCTCTTAAATCAAACTAAGAGAGCAGGCCCAAAACAGTACATGGACAGAAAATACATAGTGTAGTGTATGACTCGGTATTCTAACACTTAAACAAGGTTCACCTTAACAATACAAGTGGTCGTTCCATGCAGTATTAATCATCCGTCAAATCTGCATGACATGTCTTTGGGGTAGAAGTCCATCTGCACTCCGGTTCGGATGAATTATCACGAGGGGTCCATTTTTACTGTACAGCCGTATCTTCGATTTGTATGTTCAGTACAGTACCTCTAAGTCAGCAGCCGGAATATAGCAGCTCCTCTGAGGCATTTGAGGTGAAAAGACCCTTTTTTCTTCACAGCTATGCCTCCTGTAGTGGCTCAAAGCAGCTCTGTCAGCATAGATACATTTACCCAACAAAGTGACATTATACAAGAGACTCCAAAGCTAGAAATTGAGGCGTTCTATTTGAGATTTACCCCTCACCCTCCCTCTGCATGGCCTGGGACCCGGACGAATTCTGGGGGCTCATGTCATTCGCTCTGCCAGATTACGGTCTGGATTGGAAAGTGATTTTCCTTCTCGCCGGTCCAATCGCAGCCGATTATCTGATAATGGGCGGCGTTTATGGCATGACGTGGAGAGAAGCGCCTTTGGTAAACGACCAAGGCTGCCGCTGTTGAACGAGCTTTGACTAAAAGTACACGACATACGACAAAAACGCCAACCCTCGTTCACAGATATTGTTGTGATTCATCATCACAGGCGTCTCCTCTCTGCACTAGTCTGTTGTCGCGTAGCTCAACAGACGTCACATGATCCGTTGCTCTCACTGGTTGGAGGTCTATCCAATTGTGTCCAGAGCGTTTTGGTCTCCGTCCGTTGTCATTCCTCAGCCCATATTAGACATATTTATTTCATTTTATTTCCTCCAATGGTCATTAAACTATGCATAGTTGTTTTTTTTTTTTAAACTGCTGCGTATCAAACAATTAAAGGTCATGAGCACCGAGGGGTTCTCTTGATTATAGACGTCACTTTAATTGGTGAGCTATTCACACTGGTGCAGTGCCTGGGTAAAAGGTCAAACGCATTACGGGCATTGGAAGCAGTATTAAAAGGTTCGGGTTGCATGGCGAGTGCAGACTTTTTCCTCTTTGTCCGTTCGTCTGTTGGAGAATTTTTTTTGGGCTTTGTTAGAGCTGGCGTGTGGCCCCACATGCATTTTTGGGAAATGTTCTCATTCGCGTAATTGCCGAGAGACTAACACAACCGTCTGGATGGTTAACATCTACCCAGAGACAACAGCCAGTTATCTTAACTTAAGATTTAGATAGGAAAGCAAGAAACAGCCTGGGTCTGTCCAAAGGTCCAAAACAAAATGAAAGGGGCTCAGGGGGCTCCTGAAAGGAACAACATAACAGAGACATTATAAAAGATAAGAAAAAAATACCCAAAATGGCTAAATGAGGCACAAAAGAGCATTGTTTTCCTCAACAGCAGGAAGCTGTTTCCAGCAAAAAAATTCAATCAAACTTATGCTTGACACATTTTACTGAGGTGAAAACGAAGAAAGTCTACAGTTGTGGCACGTTATGATCCTGTTCTATCAAAAAGTGACCCTACATCCACACTACCACATTTTCATTTTAAATCGCATCGCTGCTTCTACGTTTTACACCAGCCATCCACACTGTTGGGGAGAGAAGAGAATATTCCCCAACACACACTACTCTGGCGACGCTGCGCGCGCTGGGTTGGTTTGAAATCAATTTTTGAAAATGACACAGTCACACACATTTGCTCCGTTATTGGTTCTTACCGGTCACGACTCGCCTACCAGTTGTAAACACTGTTAGTTACAGTTCCACTTAGTCGTAGGTCCAAGAAAAGAAATACCTGCTCTTACTTTCCACCATTCCTGTTTCTCGTTATGAGTATTTTCTGTGACGAAGCAACTGGCTACAGAGTAGACCTCTTGTTTACTGCTTGAAAACTTCTATCTGCTTCTTGTTTACACTGGCATCCACATGCCCAGTGTACTGTATGTTTTCTATGGTCACGTCATCTGTGTTAAGTGTGTTAGCATGGCAGGGAGATTGGACTTCTGACACGGAGCTAAAACCCCTGTCTGGAGGGGAGCGGTTTTAGTTTTATAACGTCGTTTTTAAGACTAGAAAGTAGTAGTATGGATTTTTACCAAGACCCTGTCTATTTATATATCAGCCCCTTTCCCATTTGCCACGTCATCTGTTGCTGCCTCCCCGAAACAGCGGTCCAGCCGTGTTTATGAACACTGTATATATTCTAAATGAATGAGAGCGCTGCTGTGCATAACTACAGCGTCACGGGGACATTACTGTGGACCAAGTCTTGTCGTGTTTACAGAAAGATCTTAGATATAGAGCTCAAAGAGCCAATTCACGTACAACACAGCAGAAAAGCAAGCTGCTCCACCATGCACCATCTGCTATATAAAGGGCCAAATCATTCCTTTTTGAATTGTAACGTGGTCGAAAATGTTTTTCATGGTCCAGTCCATCGGTAACCTGACAGAGAGCATACTCTCCATCTATATAATGCAACTTGGCATACCCCTTACATGGCATACCCCTTACATGGCATACCCCTTACATGGCACAACCCTTACATGGCACAACCCTTACATGGCACAACCCTTACATGGCATACCCCTTACATGGCATACCCCTTACATGGCATACCCCTTACATGGCATACCCCTTACATTCTTACATAATTTTTTTACTTGTCTATCGTTTGTCAAAAAAAATGTAAGAGTTTAAAATGCATGCACTGCAGCCCGGGAGAGTTTTGTTGTCAGCATGATGAGTTACTGTAAGCAGATCACCGAGAGGTGCCAGCCGAGGTCTGTGCACAACAGACGGGCCAGTGAACAGGTCAATTGATAACGTCTCCCGCTGGTGAAGGTGATGAACGATAGATGGCGTACAGAGATGTGCTGCTGAAACACATAAGGCTTCTACTCAGTGTCATTCAAAATGAAAATCAACACTATTGAGTAGCAGGTGAATTTCCTCCCTATTTTTTGTCTGTCATTTGCTGAGGACACAGGGCCTCAATGGTGATGTGGTGGAAATGAAACGGCACTACAGTATATATCCACTCACATGTCTTCTGGTTGTCTTATTTTTTAGGAATACCAAATCGACATCATCTTCGCCCAGACGTGGACAGACAGCCGTCTCAGATACAACAGCACAATAAAAATATTGACTTTGAACAGCAATATGGTTGGACTTATTTGGCTACCGGACACCATCTTCAGAAACTCCAAGAATGCGGATTCCCACTGGATCACGATGCCCAACCAGCTGCTGAGAATATGGAATGATGGGAAGATACTTTACACCTTAAGGTAAACACACAAGTCAAGAGATAAATCTAGCTAAAGCTTTACCCTGTAGGGAGGATGATTAAAATGTCCTAATTAAACGGTATGTTGTCATACCAATTCTTCTTTCAGTGAGAAGACCAGCAAAATAATGAATAGGGTAACAATAAGTATTACCCTCTTTATTATTAAAGTAATTTATACTTATAGCATAATCAATGATACATTACCTAATTATATATAGCCAAATGATAAAAAAAAAAAGGTAATGATCCACTTTTTCTGTTGTGGTACCGTCTGATCCAGTTGAATGCTGTCAGAGTTGTGGGAATGGGGGAATCTTTTTTCGACCCTTGTTTTCTCTTCCCTTCTTGTTCCATAAGAAAAAAATAATGAAATCAAGATTTTTTTTTTTAATCGATACTGAACGTATTGTAAGTGAGGAAGAGTACACTGATTGTAGTACATTGTGTTGGGCCCAGGGCAATGTCACCATTCACAGAGAGCCAGTCTACTCAAAAACAAAGCCCAGCCAGAATCCTCCCTCATGCAGTTCCGTTGATATCGTATATTCAGGAGCATGCAAAGTTTGAGCACTAATATCCGCTGATGGCGTGAGAGAAAGTCCTGAAATGTCATTGCTATTAATTGTGCACTGGCTTGGCTGGAGTAAACAGAGATGACATTTCGTGATATTCATGCCTCTGCCACATTGCATGCGATTGTCCCAATTCCATACTTTCATAGAGTTTACAGATCATATCGGAATGTCTGTGCCTCCTTCATTTTTGTCTTATGTGTCAACTGCTGAACATATTTTTCATGCAAATTGTCTTGGAATTGTTGATGTGGATTGTATCTTACAATCTGTATGATTGAGTGGCCAAAAGCCACTCTCGTACAGAGATCCCACTATATTGCCATTAGGAAGATCCCTCGCAATGCCGCCTCTGCTCATTTACCCTGAACCACACAAAAGCCAGAATCACAGAGACGTGACTTGTGCACACAAAGGTCTGTATCGGTTTTGGCGTTACGGCGACATCGATAAATATGGAATAAAAACTCCGTAGTCTATTTGATTTTTTTTCTATTCTGTTGTCTAATCTATTTGGTAATTTTTTGTCAGCGGTAGCACAACGTGTTCGTAAAATTAACAATCTCTATGTTATGGGCTTGTGGTGCGTTTCGGTGGGATGAGCGTGGTTCGGAGTAAAGCAGCACCCGAGGGAAGCCAGCTGGCAAGTGCTGGCCTTGTGAATGAGTTTGTGAAGGCAGCGGCTGGATCCAATCCAGAACTCTGACCCTGTCGAAAAACAGTAAAGATTCTCTACCTTCTTTGCAGGCTGACAATAAACGCAGAATGCCAGCTGCAGCTGCACAACTTTCCAATGGATGAGCACTCCTGTCCGCTCATCTTCTCCAGCTGTGAGTACACCTTCCCCACCACATTGATCTCTGTGGGATCAGGATCCTTTTACATGTCTGTGTCCAAGGGCCTCTTTCCCCATTCATGGATGGGGCCTATTGGAAGTTAGAAACACCATCTATTTCTTTAAAGAATTTCCAATTAGAATATTCAAAGTGTTTTTTTGTGGCATTCATTTATTGTCATTGAATGAATAATGTACCAATTAATCAAATACATTTTTATATTGCCAACAATACCCCAAAGTGTCAAAGGAAACTTCAGCAAGGCAAGTGCATCTTCCCATCTGGTAGAAACTATGTGCTGTGCTGTCCTGCTGTCTCGTCATTATAGAGATCCATATAACATGTACCGTGAATGCGGCTCATTTGCCAAAAAGCTGGTCCAATATGTGTTCATTTGCAAGCCAGCAGCACGTTACAATCCTTAGCCTCTCAGAATGAGGCTGGTTTGCAGGTAGCCATGGCAACATTTGACCAATCTGAGTTCACTCTTACAGAGGAAAGGGAAAGATAAGAACAATATTCTGAAGCATACTGTAGATGCACTAAAGTGCACTGAAGTACACACTGCACGAAGACGTGCAAACTGCCTCTCTACACAAAGAAAAGTACTATAGATAATACTATCCTATATTATATAGGTCCCAAGCTAGATCATGTCATTACAGCACTACAGTGTGAAATGTTTCTATTTACTTAAACTGTATTTAGGACTGTTTCATCCATGTAGCAGGATATGAAGTAAGTTTGGAAACACTCTGGGGACTAGAGCAGAAGCATGTTGCATTTTTTTGACGTTTTATTATCTTCTGCGGAGCTACAGTGGCCTTCCAGATCAGGTTATCGACAACAGGCCGGTTTCGTCTGAGGAGACCTCGCACCTTCTGCAGTCTATTAAAGTTCACAATCTGCTCACTGCACTACCGTGTCTGTGGAGCCCTACTGCTGTAATCCATTATAACCCATCTACTTACCTGGAAATCACCAGACATTATTTTGGTTTCCATGACGGCAGGTTTGCCCATCTTTAAAGCCATCCTGCCTCTGGGAGATTGGAATAATCAACTGAGTGCTATGCAGCATAATTGAACAGACAGACATGAAGGGAGCACAGTCTACTCTAGTGAAGCTAGTCAGGTCGTTACATTAGACTGCGATATTGCTCCTTGATAGGAAGCAATGTTTACAGTTACAGAAAAGATGTGATTGGCTTCCTCTGATGTGACAGTTTAAATGCTTCTACTGGATGTAGCTGTTTGCCAACACTAAGCTTTAAAGTTAGAGAGAAAGAGATAGACAACCTGTTGGCTTAAACTTTTCATTATAACGACACTGCCCCCGCTTAAATGAGTGAAACAAGGCTGGTGACTCATGGTGTTAAATGTTTTTGGACAATCAGACCTTTTTATTTCCAGGTTATTACCGAGAGCCTATTTTCCACAGTTGTAAATTAATCTTTCCATTGGTGGGACATGATAATCCCCTTATGACTGGATATTTCTGCTGAAATTTCCACATTGAAACACTGGCTTATTTTTTCATTTTAAATACTGACCAAACATCCAGATGATTAAAGTGAAGTTGAAGTTACTGAAGCTAACAGTCTCAAATAATACAGGCAAAAAATTCCATTTGTCAGAGAGTACAGGACAAATGTTGAAAGAACTTATCCAAGAAAATCTTAAAACAATATTCAGGTGCACATATAAATACCGAAAAAAGGTTTTACTTAATGTTTTATCCATCCTGTCTCTGTCGGCCAGTAAGGGATCACTTTTCAATGTACTTCATGAAATTGAGGTTTCAGTATAGTCTCAGTCAAATCAAGAAAATGTCCTCTTTTTTTTTAATACAAAAACGCCTTCACCGTCAGTTACTACCCTCCATTGTGGCTCAGCACCAAGGCACAGTAGGGAAACACAAATAAGGAAAAAGACTGTAAAGAAGACACCCACCAATTTTCCACTTCAAAGTTCATTTTGAGGTGTTTAGGAGTGAAAAGGAGTGCTTACAGTATGTGAAAAAAAAATTGAGGCGTGAAGACTACAATAAAGAAAATGAAACAGACAGTCGGTGGGTATGACCAAGACCTTTGTAATGTTGTCAAAACGTTTTACAGTCATTCAACTGTGAAAAAACAACAACACACAAAAAGCTTCAGGCTGACCTGGAGCAATCTGGAGTGGTGGTTTCAGCCTGTACCATAAGCTATGAATTAAAACCAAGTAGGGCATGGGTGAAGGCCAGAGAGGACGTCCCTATTAAATGAGACACAAAAAAGACAAGGCTAGTGTTTGTGAAAGCTGGAGTTTCTCTGGGATAATGTTCTATGGACAAACGGAACCAGAGTAGAGCTCTTAGGGAATGCAGTGCATCAGTTTGTTGATAGGCAATGAAATGAAGTCCATAAGGAAAAGAAGACTATCAAGGCATGAATGTGTTACCCAGTATTAGAAAACTAGGTTTTAGGCAAAGGACGGTTGAAAAGGAAAAGATGGACTGTTTATTCTGGCCATCAATGAGTCCTGTTGTAAGTACCATTGAAAGGCTTGGGAGAGCTGAAATCTGCTATTGTGTGAAGGACTCCTGCAAACTTGAAATATCTGAATCCATAGCAGTGAAAGAGTGGCTCAAACTGCAAACACGCCAGTTCAAGGAAACTCCAAATGGCTCTTGAGAAATCTTTTCAAACCGCCATTGTTGCCAAGGCTCTGCAACCAAATATTAGTCAAAGGTGAGAAAACATTGTGTTTTCATTATTTCACCAGTTAAAGTTGGTTGATAAAGTTAAAAATCTGACATGTAACAGGTATGAATGCCCTGAAGTTCAAGCAGACTGTAAAGAGACTATCAAGACGCCTTTAAGGAACTTTCAAGGAAGTTTTGAAGGACTTTAAACCTCTTTTCAGACGAGACATGCCCAAGCAATAAACGCCTGTTTCAAAGAACCAACCTGTGTCCGTGTTGTTGGCAGAATCATGATAATATCTACCTGGTGATTATCGATCGTCTTGTCTGTCATATTGTAATATTGGCCAGTGGGTTGATCAAGTACTGAATCTTTCCGTTGAGCTAATGTTTATTAAGTTTTGAGAGTAGGTTTACATTTTGCATATTTAATGCAATTATCTTTTTAAAAAATTAGGCCACGTCTTTTTTGACATCCATTTAAGTTTAGTCGGTTAAAGAGCTATTCTCAACAATAATACACTTTTATTTTCTGCAGATTTTGATTTCAGGTGGTGATTGCTGAATCTTTAATGACATCATTAATAGCAAATGAGATAACTGTGGCAAGTGTTAATGGAATTCATTCATCAAGCAGGTTTTGAAAACAATTTGTATTTTGGGCAACATCTTCGCTGACACTTAATGTATTTTCCTAACTGAAAGCCTATTACATCAAATTGCTATCAGGCACGATCATAATTTTGTTAGCTTTTCCACTTAAAACAATCATGTGTCTGTTTAAGACGGGAAGATTCCAGCGAGTGTGACACCGAAGCAGAAATGCAATCATGAACCCATCATTAACTTCAAATGATCGATTGTAAGAGCGCTCCTAGGCCCGGTGCACATTGTGTGAAGGTCAGGCCCAACATCAAGACGGATTCAGTACGTTATTGAACCAAAGCTCTCATTTAATCTACTTTCCTTCTGCCTCTGTCTTCATTCCAGACTGTCTTTTCATTAGCCGCCCCCCAGCACAAGACAAATGTTGCTCTGGGTGGCCCTAGGTCTGTCTGCACAGGGTATCCATCATTAGGATGTGCCATGTAGCGCCGAGGGTCACACGCACACACACATGAGTCTGTGTAATTGCAGATGGATACCCGCGAGATGAGATGATTTACAAGTGGAGGAAGAACTCTGTGGAGGCGGCTGACCAAAAGTCCTGGCGTCTCTACCAGTTTGATTTTATGGGCCTGAGAAACACAACAGACATAATAACGACCACGGCAGGTAAGAGGGACCGCTTCTTTTCCCCAGGTTTCACACGTGCAAACATTAAGTTAGTAAGCGGTGGTGTGCAATGCTGATAGCCGGAACTCAAGGACGTGAGAGCACAGGGACTTGTCTTGGGTATTGAGTCTAAAACTTCACATGCATTACACAGCAGTACCGCTAACTACTAACTCTCTGCTCCAGTCAGTCACACACCCATTCTCTTTCTCTCTCTCTCTCTCTGCTCCAATCGATTTGCCATCTCAAACTACTCAGTTGCTTTTTTTTCATTTGCCTGCTACCGCTGCCTCTTTAAACCCAAAGCTGTTGAAGTCATTTTCTAATAGAAAGTACAAGAACACCAAAATATCTGCCATCATGCCGCACTGAATCATACGATGGACTATTAGGCCGTCTTAAAGAGAAAACAACTCTTAGATTTCGAAAAAATAAGGTCATTACGAGAGTAAAGTTGAAATGAGGAATGTGGAGCATCTAGCTCAGTTAGTGTAGGTTTTCGCAAATAATGAAACACTTAATCTTGGTTGTGCAAGAAACTGTCTATTCCGAAGAAAGAACCACACGGACTTGGAGGACACTGCCTCTGTTGTGGAGGAAGAAAAGAAATTCTAGTTGAATTATAACTTTTCTCTTTAAATGTTATGACATTTTTTCTCTCATTGAATTACGATCTTATTCTTGAAATCTCAAACGTTTTTTCTTTTTCATCTTCAATATGGCACATTTGAAAAATTTCTTTTGCTCAATGACCCTCTCCTCAACATGCTGTCCTTTTTTAATTTTTTTTTATATATACTAAATCATCCTGCTCAGTTCCAGCAGGTTTCTCACAAATGACCTTCATATGATATGATACCAATAACAAGTTCCCATATTTCAGCTATCTGACATCGTTTATAATCCTTAAGATTTCAGTCGTGGTTAATTCAGTGACACCCATGGTTACCGTGGTAACATGAAAAGCAGTTTGATACTACGGCACAACATAAAGCTGCTTAAATGAAGCCCCGATAGCGTGTCGGGAGCGGGAACAGTAAACGGAGAGGATGACGAAATAAAAACATTTTCTGTGAATCTGTAGGTCATTTTAAAACCAGTGGGGAATGGTGGACGCCACCAATAACACCCAATAACTACAGTATACAGAATGTAAATACGTTGCAAGGCTGCTGCTGTAAACAAATATGGCAACCATAAATTGTATCAAAGACTGGTTCTGATTTTATGACCATAATCGAGAAAATTGTTTTTTTATAAATACCATACTTGTTAATAATGCAATATTATTTTCTTACTAGTAATAATATCTCAAATCGGATGCGGAGAGGAAAGGTTATAATATATTCAGCATTGCATATTAGAAATTATAATGACTATAATGAATTATATAATAAATGCTTCATATTTTATACCGTACAAGGTACAATTTATATAAATAAATGTGTGGTACATTGTCGGCAGGCCCACGTGCGTCAGTGAAGTTTACCACCGAGCTCTGCTGTTGTCATTTGCGCAGGGGACTATGTGGTGATGACGGTGTTCTTTGACCTGAGCAGAAGAATGGGCTACTTCACCATCCAGACTTACATCCCCTGCATCCTCACTGTGGTCCTCTCCTGGGTCTCCTTCTGGATCAAGAAAGACGCCACACCGGCCCGAACGGCTCTAGGTACTGTGGACCTCCTGCAGCTCAGCGGGGCTTCGTGTCTGAAACGCTGCCGAGTTCAACTTTGGACATGTTGTTTCTTTGAATATGCTTGTTTTTTTGTTTTTTTCATGTGCCATCATCTATTCAAAGTGGATATTTGTTCGCCACTTTAACTCGCATCACTCCATCTGCTTCTTCTTCTGTTTTGTTGTGCCCTTTCCCTCCTTTGTACACACTCTCTTTTTGTTGTTGGTGCAGTCCTGTGGAACATTCGGGTGAAGGTAATTGATTTCAGTCGTTTTCTTTTTCCTTTTTTCGTTTTCTGTTAAAATGTTATCCACATTTTAAGTGAGGTGTTTGCCCTGCCCTTCAGTTAAGAAATGGGGAAAATGCTACTTTAAGTACAGCAATTTCAAACGTTAAGGCTAATAAAAAATGATGACATTATGTACTGCATATGAACGGCTTTGGAATAATTTGAATGTCAAATTTCTCAGTGGTGAGCCAACGTCATGAAAACATCAGCCACTCCTCCACAGTGAAACATTGCCATGCTGTTGTATCGTCTGCTCGCAGCCACTCTGTCTGATACCATACATTCACCACTGATGAAAGGGACGAAGGTAGAAAATGAAGAAGGAGTACCAATTAATTTGTCATCTTTTCTTTAAAGCATCTGGATCAGGAGAATGAATGCATGAATGAATGAATGAATGAAGGTAGTGAGTGGACCTTATTTGTGGACTGGTCGTAAAGGTACAGGGCCAAACCTGATGCTCCTTCTATTGCTGAGAGCAGAAACTCTAGAACATGTGCCACAGCGTCACCAGAAAGCAGGTGAGGGTAATCACCACTGCAGCAAGCAGAGGTTTTAAGGAAATTTGTGAGATGTCCGCCTGAAATAGATGGCGCCGGCTTGTTACCATGGGAACCCCAGTGGAACGGCTGCAGACATTTTTTCTTCTTCTGACACAATGGAGGACGAATGCCTGAAAATGGTTTGCTCATGAGTGTCAAAGTGGATTTAAAGAATTTTGTCAAAATGAAAGTGTTAGGGTCTAACTAGGCAGCTAGTTGCCACTGTTAAGATGGATATATCTTTAGTTTTACAGTACAATGATGAAAGAGAGGCAGAATAAAGGCTTTTCCATGCTTATTAGAGAACCCTAAAACCAGACGAATCAATATTTTGAAATTAATATTTGTTGTAGCACCCCATAAGTCCACCAGATCCTCACATTTCCTCCAAAGATCGGAGGACTATTATACATATATATTGCGAATGGGGTCGGTTGTAGTGACAAACCATAAGCTGTATAACAAGATGGACATCATTACAGGTCCTCAAAACCGCCCCCTGGTGGTTGGCTACAGTATAGACCATCCATGTTAACAGATGAGACATGGTTCGGAGGTCCGACATGAAGTAACAATGACCATGTGGCACGTGAAGCTAGACAGAGCACACTATAGAAAGGGAAATGCAGGGGCAGAAACAAGGCAGGTACAGCTGTGTGGTGATATTGATGAAATGACCAAGAACTGAAAAGACACTGAAAGTGTTACTCTATGGTGTCCCAATTCTGGGGCTGCCCATTTCTGTGGCTACATCTGAGGACCGATTGCGTCGCAGCAATTTCAAAGGCTCGGCCGACAAATTTGTCCTTCCATCCATGCAACAAAGGACACAACACGTGGATTCTGCCCAGCTCAACCTATCGAAGGATTCATCGCGTGCTGGTGACAAACTTTCGAAACCACGGGCAACTGCAGCTCTGTCGCAAGGCAGCACCAGTAAGTGGTGGAACACGCTGGTGATGGCCATTAAGAAATCCTGCGTAGACCAGACCATTTGATTGTGGTTCGGCCATCGTGGTCCACGAGGCCGACGGAGGTGGGTGGCCTCCTCTGGCTGTGTAGACCACCACGTGAAGGTAGCAGACCCTGAATTGGGACAAGTCTACTAAGTAAAAATAAAAGAAGAAATGTTTAATTTATCTACGTCCACACAACGCGACTTAGAGCCTCGCAATTACAAGACAGCAAGTCGCGTAGTGTACGAACGGGTCAACGATCTTACCACTTGTAAGTGGCGTAGTGTGTCCGAGGCATTAGGTCATTTTTCACCAAAATTCACCAAACACCGATTTTGTGAGTTGTGTGTGTTTCTCCTGCATTACTGTCCTCTCTTGAGATCTTAATGTCAAAGGGACAAATGTTACATGAAAACAAAGTGAGAAAAAAATCATTTAGCAAAACCTGCAATTGCCTGAGATTCTTCAGCAGAGGAAGGTGTGTAAATATGAGCTGAGCCTGAACTAAAAAATAGATCCAGCACAAAGCGGGGGGGATCCGATCACTACACGTGAACAGTTCCTAAGACCCCCCCCCCCCCTTTCTTCTGACCATCAGGTATCACCACAGTGCTGACTATGACGACTCTCAGCACCGTGGCCAGGACGTCTTTACCCAGGGTGTCCTATATCACCGCCATGGACCTGTTTGTCACCGTCTGCTTCCTGTTTGTCTTCGCCGCTCTGATGGAGTATGCCACACTGAATTACTACTCATACTGTACCAGAAGACCCAGCTGCATGGAACCGAAAAGATCGGTGAGTTGGTCTTTTTATACACATCTATTTAATACTCTTGCACCAGCACTCGCTAGACGTATTCCTTTAATGAACCTACTGAATGACTCATGAGAAAGTCTAAAGTGTCGATTGAGGTGAGGCACTTACAGTATGTACAGGGTTACTGTCAGGGTGATAGGAGGCAGGTATATAGAGGCAGCCAGTCTTCTCTTCCACCACAGTCAGGGGTCCCGCAGCAGGTCCCGCAGGTCCACAGAACAGTTGGAGTTGCAAGGTTCAATCTTCACAACCCTCTCTTAAGTTCAGCGAGGTCCCTTCATGGCCGGGTGTTAGATGTCCGTCCAAGTTCGGTTTACTGTGATTCGTCTGTTGTTCTTAGCTTTTACTCTTCATTTGTTTTAACGCTTTAAACTGTTAGTTTCTCCTTTGGGTACTCTCACTCCTCTTTCAGTCTGTCCTCCTCCGTGGTTTCTTTGTTTAGACTTTCCCGCCTTTTTCGCTCACAGGTGTGCCTGATTTATCAGCTCCCTTCCCCCTCCTCCCCACCCTTCATTTCCTGTCCAGGTGGAAAGTACTTCCTGCATAACTTCCTTTCTGCTACATGGCACATCAAAAAAAGCTTTGCTTCGCAAATGTTTGCATGAGATTTCTATGTTTATTGCACAAACCGTCTTCAAACAGTGTCAATCCCATCCCTGAGAATAATTAAATATAAATAAGATATTATATAATATATATATTCTGGATATCTGCCTCTGCCTCCGTATAATAATCTAATTATCCGTCAGTTTATTGTAAATCTGCTACTGCATTGCTGGTGTATGCCTTGAATGACATTTTTTTGTGAAACATAGAATGCTTGACATAGACAAATTACATGATTTTCTCAAAATGATTATTTTACAGTAACAGTCTCTGTTCACCTTAAATAAAAAAGAAGCCTATTGAAGTTCACCCTAACAAACTATCTATCGCCTACAAATGTGCTGTGTGAACGTGACTTGGACTCGGAAATCTGCTTTGCCTCCCGCCTTTTCTTCACGACCTCATGTCTCCTCTCCTCAGAACTACTCTGTCCTGGATGTGCGACCTCCACACACCGTCATCGCTTTAAACAACTCCCTGTACTGGCAGGACTTTGAGGACGCCTGTGTCTACGAGTGTCTGGACGGGAAAGACTGCCAGAGCTTCTTCTGCTGCTTCGAGGAGTGCAAAGAAGGTGCATGGAGAAAAGGACGCGTCCACATCGATCTGCTCGAACTGGACGCGTACTCGCGCATCTTCTTCCCCACCTCCTTCTTACTGTTCAACGTCGTCTACTGGGTGGGCTATCTCTACCTTTAGCACACCGCGGGAGCCCGTTCGGCTTCGGAAAGGAGTAGAGCACAATTTGACAGGAGAAGTTCAACTCAGATAAAAGGTAACACCAAAATGAATTCTTTCCTGTGGTACCTTGAGCCGTGTCCTGGAGATGAGCCACAGTGTGCCGGCCTGTTCCGAGCAGGTTGGCAGGGAGGACAGGAGGGACCGTGTGCTAGAGACAATACGTAGACAGACGGGGAGGTGTGCTCCGCACTGCAACGCCAAGCTTCTCTGTCAGGAGACAGACACGTTCTTGTCCAGCCATCAGGCAAATCAAGTTGAGGGAAACTCCGACGACGTTCAAACCATTCATAGTGCCTTCCTCTGGAGGGGTAGATGCTATCTGCTACAATAATCAGGGAGAAAATGATTTGTAAAAATAAAAGAGCCTGGCCTTGACTGATTATGACCGCTCTCATTTCGGAGCTTTGAGAAACAGGCTTTTTTTTTTTTGTAACAACCACACAAAGATTCATTCAGTTCATCCTGACTTTCAGCCAGTAGCCATGACTCATTCCCTCTTGCTCGCAAAGCTATTACCACCCATCTACGTTATAATAAATAAATGGGTTCCCAGGGAAGAGGAGGATCTGAATCATCTTACAGTAGAAGTAATCATTTGTGCCCTACTGGCATATTTCTACACATTTTAGGACATGTAGTCGATGTTTAAAAGGTTCTTTATATTGTATTAATGTTTGTATTCGTACAGGGACACATCTCTCATCCAGGTGTCCTTGGTGTGTACCCAGGGACTAAAATTATTAGGGGAATGTCGCTTAAATAATTGCCATGGGTAAATGGCAACCGAGGACCGAACACCAACGTTGTGTACACACAGCTCATTTTAAAAATTACATTTCCTTTAAGGGAATAGTTTTGTGATATTTGATGCTGCTCCACTAACACAAAGAGAAATACTTTTATGAACGCTTAATTCAAACAAAGCATTTGTCAGTAACAGGTCGGCTTCGTAAATTATAAAGACTGACACTTTAGCTCCTGTAAAAACATCTTTCATACACTCTGTGGACAAAATGGTTACACTCAGGACAAAAGTCATGGTTCCAAATTTGAAGTTTTGACTATTTCCTCGCCATTTCCTCAACAATATGTTCCCTTATCATGTCATATATGAAAAACCATTCGTGTTTCATAAAAAAACAATACATTCATTCAGCAAACTTATGATCAGGATGTTGGTATAAATATAATATTGATATATACTTTTTATTGTACTTTTTTGACACACACATTGTGTCATTGATTTTTAAATCTACACTATGGCCACCAAGTTTGGAGGTGAGCTGTTTTCAAGAAAATTAAAGGAAAGAAAGAAAGATATTTAGAGCACAGGCAGTACTGTAAGAGCGCAATGAATAACTCTTGGCAAATAAAATCAAAACAACAAGCGTGTTCCCCATAACTATTCCCTTAAGAGAAATGAGATAAATGCTATATGTATTGATTTGATTAGAGACGTACATGTGATTGTAGGGGCTTCAGCCGTTGTAAAGATAAGAAATCTTGTGTTACGTAGACACTAGACATGTCTGCTTTTGTGATGCCTCTGCTTCGTTACAGACTGGGGCCCTTTGAGGTGAAACACCCACAGAACAACAGGCAATCATGCATATAATTACGATAGTGTTAGTTCCCTCAATATCACATATGTATACCATGTACAGTATGAGCAAGTTACTTCTTGCTCAAGCTCTTAGCACACAATATACCATATAAAGTGAAGAGGTATAGAATTGCGTTTCCTTCTCTCAGTGATCCTACGGTTCTTTTCTTGACACACACTTGGTAAACGGGATGACCAAATTGAATATAACGTCTGTTATTTGTTCATTACTTTTGGCAGAAATATAATGATCCCGCTCGCTAGGATCGCTCATCTTGGTTTGGCCTCTGACCCTTGTTTGCATGCAACAGACAATTAACCATCACCCCGAAGACGTTGTAACACGTTTTTGAGATAGAGTTATAGTTTTCATATGGGCTGTTTGTTTCATAATTCGATTTCCCTTGTATTTAGACTGTTGAATTGCCTTAGCGTAGCCTGCCCAGAGATGATATGAAGACTTACAGAATTACATATTTACCTCTCGTAATAACCTCGGCATGGTGAAGACCTCACCTCAGCGGAGGCTACTTCTTTGCCTCGGGCAGTAGACTTAAGTGGAACTTTTTTATATCCCGCTGCGGAGCTGTTTTCTCTGTATTATATTTACTCTGTATGTACCAAATATTTCACATATGTGCCCACTCATTTATGTTTTCAGGAAAAAAGTTTGAACAACCCTAGAACCGTTAAATTGATATGTTTCGCTACCACAAAGACAATATAGTTTGGCTGTGGAAACCTTAAGAAGTAAAAAAAAATAGATATATTGTGTATATATGTACACACCACATTGGCTTTTGAAATGTGGAGTATTGGGGGATTGCCAGGGTTCACGCTGAAACTAAATGGTCATTTTCTTTTTTCCACTTTGGGAAGGACGGTTGACCCTGCCAGCACTGGTGTCAAGTGTCGCCTACCGTGCCTGCAAACAAGACAAACAAGATGCTGAATGAAATGGATGCTCGTCACATCTTCTCAACATACGCAAAGTACACACGGCAGTTCTTCTTCTTATGGTTTCCTTTCTTTGGTATCCATGCCACTAACCCAACTTTATGTCGAGGGTCAAACTCCCACGTGGCGTTTTTCATTGGCCACAGCCTGAAGGCAAAACAGTTATTTTGAAGCACACACATATATATATATATATATATATATATATATATATATATGATCAGTGTTTGCTGATGAAGGACAGTGCAATAAGATGCTCTGAG
Organism: Scophthalmus maximus; assembly: GCF_022379125.1. NCBI lineage: Eukaryota > Metazoa > Chordata > Actinopteri > Pleuronectiformes > Scophthalmidae > Scophthalmus > Scophthalmus maximus. The sequence continues at coordinate 20,110,547 of NC_061527.1, read as the reverse complement.
TGGTGCTACACTTTACAATAACTCTTGCATTCTCCGTGTTTGTGTGAAAACAGATTTTAAGTTCCAACGACGTACACTTTTTGTGGCACTTTTGCCTTTATTACACTGGAAGAGGGAGGCAGGCAGACAGATATGTCAGGCTGAGTCACATTGCATTGCAATAACTTGTAACTTTGTGTTCTGCCGAATGGGCCCTGACTGTTAAAAAATCATTCTGTCAACTCGTACTTGTCTCACTACTGTATTATCAGGCAATAGTGTCGGAAACAACACGCCAGAATCAGACGCAAGGAAGTTCTTGTAATATTTCAAGAGTTATTGTGAACGTGGCTCCAGACGGTTTTTATCCAAGTTTGCTAAAGTTCATTATATCATCTTTACTGTACGATCATATTTATACTACTTAAAATAGGATTTCTCATATGGATTAATAAAGAATTTTGAGTGCAGGTTACTTACTCTTCACATAACGTATTTACATAGACCACTCATGGAGCCCCCATGAGGTATAAATTTAGGATTTCATTAGACACAATGTCACATTTGGACAAAATAAATTCAATGTGCCTCCGATGTGTTACATTTCTCACATCAGATTTTTCCGTGATTTTCCAAACTCCTGTCTGTATTTGCTAGAGTCTGTATTTACTAGAAACAAGGTGTTGTCTCTAGCTGGACAGTGGACATTTGGGGTATTATCTTTCCAGACCGTGGTGGGACAGCAAGGAGGGTGAACACGGGGAGGGATTCGGGATAGCGCGGGCATGTGTGTGTGGCTCCCGACTGAACGGGCGCCGGTCTGGGCGCCCTGTCGTCTGTGGCCAGGGATCAGCAGGACTTAGTCAGATAGGGCGCCGAGGCAGCGACAGACATGTGGAGGTGAAACTTATCAGTCTGTCGCGGATGTTTAATGTAAAACCCTTTTGTGAAGCAAGTTGTGTATTTTGTGACTTAGTTGAAGTACAATAAACTCAGTGCAAAGGCTGCGCAGATTCTAAGCCACTTGCAGTCCGTACTAATATAATGAATAAGCCAAAGACATTTCTGTTTCAGTTCATTCTCTGACAACTGAAATGACGTTCGAAGGAGTTATTGTGTACTGAGTTTGATGACTTTGCTTCCCACTCATTCTGTGCAGTGGTGTGAAGTGTCATTTAAATGGAAACTAGGAGCGTAAAACAGAAACAATTAGCCTAGAAGTGCTCGAAGATGGCTCGTGTCATTTCACCCACTGCCGAATAATTAGTGGCAGGAATCTCACCCGCTCTGCCGAGGACGTGTGTCTCTGCAGCAGCCTGTACACAAAGTGTGCTTCTGCCACACAATTCATTCTTCGTAGCCAAACTTTTGCTGTGGTGAGTCTCATTTCTGTTGACATGTGCTATCTCCTATCTACTGTATACAACGAGACTCGGCTGTACACCTTTTCTGCTTTGCGTTTACACATTCGTGGCTTCAGTGTGACTTAGATATCCCATTACTCAGTGGTACAGTCAAGTGCGAGTGTTGGGATTGTACTCCTCAACAGCGTGGTGTCCTGTGAGTGGGGTTCTTTTGATGATATTGCTCCTTCGCCTCCGGTATCTGCAATCCGTCTCTGACGACCGTGCTTTTCTTTTTCTTTTTTTTCGAACCTGTGGTTCTTTTTATAACTGAAATGTGCGTCACTACCTAGGAGCAGAAAAATATGGAATAAAGTTTCTATTCATAAATGTACACCGTTGCAATCAATTTTGCACTGTCAATGTTATTTGTTCAAAACGCATTCGATTTGAAGCTATTGTGGTAGTTTGAGTTGTTGTATTAGAATATGTGCCTCCTGATAGACAATATCTTACCTCGCCCCCTGTGTTTTGTTAAAAAAATTATGCAATGCATAAGCGGACCTATTGGGGAACTGCTCATTCATATTCATAAACTGCTCAGAACCTGCGAGAGGGACACAAAATCACTGCCGCTCGAGTTGCACCTTTGCAAAAGACGTGAACCCCTTATCTGCTGCAGGTTGTCACGGTCACCCTGTGAGAGAGAAAGGGAACAACACATGTTTTCTTTTAACCTCAAAATCAAAAACAAATTGGGCCGGAGTCCGTCTTCAAATTCAATTGTGCATGTCTACAATTCAATAAAAGGTTTTCTGCCTAAAGGAGTAGATGAGTAACATGATTGGTTGTCCCGAGGAAAACCGTTCGCTCACAACCATGAATAAATAAATGATGGAATTGCGTTTGCCCTTTCACCACAGAGGCATAATATGAGTCTCTTCACCGAACAAACATGAACTATGAACAAACACACACACAGGGTATGTTCATGAACACACACAAAAAACATTACAAGAGAGAGTCTAAATGATTAAATCCCAATCAATCACTAAATAAATACAAATGGTGTATTGAGAAAGGTAAGAGTCAAAATTATACCTAGTATGAAAGCACTCTAACTAATGATTTGAATGTTCTGTGCACGTCTGATACATTACTGTTGGTCTGCTGTGATCTAATAAGGTTATCCAGCCACCACAGATTTTGCTGTTCTATTGGAGAGATATGATATTTAAAACAAGTTTCAATATGCACTATATCTTAATCTTGCTAATACATTATTTCAGATACAGTAGATTTTTATTGGATTTCATCTTTTTCTCCCCTTTGCTTCACCCTGTATTTTTTCATTTGCTTGATGAAATAGCTCAACATTTTCTGCAAAACACTATTATGAACTCATGTCTTTCCATTTAAATGAAGAAACTACTCCCGGCAGACAATCACCTTCATCACTGGCTCTGTCCAGATGTAGACAATTCATCTACAAACACTCACCATCATTCAATATTTCCCATGTTCAATTTGAAAAAACTAACAAAAACTGGGATGTAAAACAACAATTGGTGGTTATTACCGTATGTGCAGGAAAAGTAACTTCCTGGAGTTTGGGCTTATTTTGTTCTAATTAACATTTCTCAAAAATATCTTATCGGATGAAATTGATTAAAGGATGAATGATGACATTGCTGGCAATTTAATGAGCAGACATGAGAGTGGAAGGCCCATTCCACATTCTCACGTAACCCACAGCAAGACAAGGAAAGAAATTATAATATTATAATAATTATTTTGACAGGCCTTTCTTTAAAGCTCCATCCAACAGGTGTAGTTATAAAGCTATGAACAATTACAGAGCAAGATTATGAAATAAGCTTCAGCAGCAATTCAAGAAATGATGCAAACAGCATTAGACTAAACCTTGAATTGGACAATAATGGCCAACGCCTCTGGTATTCCTCTTCATGTCAGAACCACTCATCAAGCTTTAAAGAGCTTCACAGGTGGACTGGTGGAAAGTGACTCGGGCTGCTTCAATAGATGAATCCCTGCCTTTGAGGTCTGTTGAGTTGGAGAAACAGGAGCGAGAAGAGAAGACGGAGGGGGCTGAGGGGAAGAAAATCTTTCTGCAGAGGTCAGAGAGGTGACCTCCAGTTATCAGTCTGAACGCTGCACTGGAAAGCGCACGCAGAAAAAGGTCAGTGAGGTCACAGGCAGTCGTGAGGATGATCCATGCAGAAGTGAAGTTTGCCGCAGAAGTTTATGAGGAGTAAGATCTTTATTTATTTATTTCTACAATTAATGAGGACCATTTCTCCTTTTAAATGAATCCACAGTATGAGTCAACATTGCTGTTCAATCTGTAATGTGTTTAAAGGATTTTTGTCATTTGGTCTTTGTCTGACTCTTAGGTTATGCTGTCCTTTATTTTGAAAATGAATTCCATTCCCCTGTTGTTGTTTTTTTTAATGTTTAACTTAGCCCTCCTCTTCTTTCAGGCGTCCACTTCCTGCCATTGTGTGTTTCCCGCACCTTCGATTATCCGCCACGCCCTAATGTGTTTCTCCCGGTGAAATCATCTCCCTCCTCCATATGTGTATTTACACTGCGTTAACTCGGAACCCGGAGCTCGGAACCCGGGGAAGCCAGGTTCTTCTCCGATCTCCCGAGTAGTAATTCCGACTCGGAGGGGCGTTCCAGTTGCAATTTCCGACTCGGAGGTCGTAATTCCGAGTTCCGAGATTATACTGGAACGATAAACCCGAGTTCCGAGGTATAGTGGATCGCAGGGTAAAGGATGGAGATGACATGCAGACGTCTTTGGACCCTTAAAGGATAAAGCGGTGTATATGTAATGGATGGATAATAAAATATCTTCAAGCTTCTCTTTCAGTCCAGCTGTTGAAGACACCTAATAGGTCAATTAAGACGCTTTCTGAGCTTTGTTGCTATCATCTCCTCCAACAAGAGACTTGAAAAAGAATTTAAAGTAAAAATTACAAGCCTCTTTTCAATTTTAAGCATCTTGCCAACAAATAAGCCTGACCAGGGGCCGCTAAAGACTGAGCTTGGCACTATGTCTCGTGGCTGAAACGTTCACGAATACGAATACATGAACGTATTTCTTCTGATTACAATGCAACTAATGAGTTGGAGTTTAATTATTAAAATCACAAGCTGTGTTAAATCAGCTACTCTGCACTTTCACATCCAGAATGTGGAGGTCAGACAGACGTGGTCCATGAATATTATTATTCCCACAGCCTGTGAGATATCAAATTTCGGGCTAGTGCTTTGAGACTGAGTAACTCCCACATTTACCACCATCATCATCGACCATTAACAACACACAACATCTTTGCTGTCACGGTGCAACCCTGCCGACACAGTAATGTGGCGATGCTTGTCCTTACAACTGTCCAGCACGATCACCGGCGGTTGGTTTTTTACAACGGCGGGAAGCTGATAAGTCAACTGACTGCATATTTGTATCCCTGGGTTTAGCCAGCTGGGAGGAGGTGTGGAGGAGAAGGCAAATGTTGATGTAGACTGTGAGCCACTGGAATAATCCTCTTCTGGCCTTTTTCTCACAGTCACTCTCACTCCACATTAGACTGAGAGCTGGACTCTGATTCTGTATGAAGGTTCCCGTATGAAGGTTCAGCATAGTTCTAGGAAATCACAGAACAAGATATTTTCATTCATTCATTCATCGTCTACGGCTTTATCATTTAAGGGTCGCTGGAGCCAATCCCAGCTAACATTGGGCGAGAGGCGGGTACACCCTGGACAGGTCGCCAGCCTATCACAGGGCCACATACCATTCACTCTCACATTCACACCTACGGTCAATTTAGAGTCTCCAATGAACCTAACCCCACTCTGCATGTCTTTGGACTGTGGGAGGAAGCCGGAGAACCCGGAGAGAACCCACGCATACACGGGGAGAACATGCAAACTCCACACAGAAAGGCCCTGGTTATTTGATCGTTATAATTCTTGGTATATATGTAATAATAGTATATTTCACAGACTGACTGTGGGCTTCCATAACTTGAAGCATACCTTTTGAGTGCAACTGATTGGGTTTGGCCAGTGTTTCACTGATTTCGTATTACTCTGCTCGTGTAATCAACCCGGGTTGGAAAGATGTCAGGTCAGACCACCCGACCTCAGCATAGCATTAATAAAGGGAACGAAGTACAAAGCGTTTACAGCTTAAATTGGCTTTTGACTATGTCAGCATGTGTTCGTGATTGATTTAAAATCGTTTGGAGACAGGTCTCTTTTTAGTAAAGGAATACGGTTTGATGTTGAACTTGTGATGTTGGAAAGTGAACAGCCGTTAATATGAATGTTGACTAATGTATCAATAGCAAAACTTAAGTTTAATGAAGTTGCTGTGTGGAGCTTTGGATGAAATCAGGCCGTTTCCACACTGAGCTCAGCAAACCGCCTCTTTGCCGTAGATCCATATTCGACAGACAGACATGACGCCTTCTCAACCAACTCTTCACAAGCAAGTAAATGCAACTATTTTACAAACAAGCAAAACTATTGCTTTAAATTCTAATTTTACATTGGAATGAAAACTAACCATATCAATAGTTAGTTGAAGATACATGACATCGCATTACATTCCCAAATGTTTATGAAAATTGGCTCAGCACAGGCGGATCGCTGTGTGTAGGAATTCATCTGTCTCATGCTTGTAGATATACATCTGCATCAGCAAGCCCAAAGTTTGGCCGAAACCATTGTTGAAAGTTGAGCCCTGGATGGATCACGACTCCGACACTCCCTTATTTTCCCATGCACACAATGTTCAGATAAGAAATCCAATTAAGTCAGTGCTATATGCAGTATTAGTTCCCATTTCTGCAATCACCTCGTACACGTCTATAAACAATGAGCCATTGAGAGCGCAATGCTTTTCTGTCATAGATATGCAAATGCTCCATTATTAGGCTGACTCGTGATCACATCTGGGGTTCATCCAGAGAGAGGCGTCGCAGCTTTTGCTCTCTGTCTGCCGGTTTGAAAAGGAAAGAATAGGCCTCGGGTGGGATCCTGTTTGCCGTGACGGATGATTATCACAAGTACCTTCAATGTGGCGGCGAGTGGAGCCCCGGGTTCAGTCCTCACCAGGAGCACGGAGCCTCGTGCCCCCGAGGCCCGACGAGGCTGCAGGTTTGGGCTCCAACATGATTCACCGGGTGATCTGTCTCATTACTTTTTTTCATGTCTGGTCCAACTTGCTAATCAGCGACACAGCCGCTCCAAGGATTTTTGCTTGGAAGAATATACCGGCAGTGTGTTGATCCTCCGTGGGAGCACGGCTTCACACTGGGCACAATCACTGCAATGTAAAGGCAGACATAAATGTTCATTTGAGTACGACGGAAAACAAGTTTATCTATCCAAACGTCAGAAGGTTTCATTGAACTCAGGGAGCGAGTGGCCCGAGGCTTCTCAAAGGACAAAGGCTCTTGATAGACGTGATGTGAGTTTATCACGTGAAGTCATACAGTAAACTGTAATCAAATCATTTTCTGTCTTTTCACTGATCTAGTCATAATTTCAGTACTGTCAAAAAAACAATTCACTTGTTTCTGCGAGTGAATACCTGCTCAAACGTGAATGCAATGTAGACATTCAAACATGTTCGGAGATAAACCCGCTGTTCACCGGCGACCTGCTGTTTTTCTCAGAACAAAGTCCCAGTTTCCTTTGGCTCGGCTGATGAGATTGAAGCCATTTTCCCAACGACCTTCAGCGGTCCGTAGAGCTGCACACGGCAGGCTGATGGATACCGTGCCAGTTGTCATCCTGTTCACATTTTTTCATGAAAGTCTGTCAGGGATATTCAAAAACCCTCTGTATCTACGGTAGCACAAAGACTCATTTCCACAATGGTAACGTGGGTGTTAACCCAGCCTCGGAGGAAACCAGACGCTGCAACATTCCGTGTTTTCATATCAACAATGGACGGATCGATGGACTGTAATGACTGTAGCGTGGGGGAGAATTGTCGGCACCTTTCGGCTCATTCTGTTCTTTTTCACCCTTTCTCAGTTTTGTTTCACTTCCTTTGCTTGCGGAGTGTTAGTTCGTATTTTTAACAGATTACTTTTGAGGCTCATATCGGGCTAGCTCCAGAATACATGCAACCTGGGGTCCTCTGCTTCTTATAAATAACAATATTGCACATTAGGGCGTCCTCGATGTGATATTTCTACTCGATTTACAGACTAAAAGCCTGCCATAAGGTACGTCCTCGACGTTTGGCTGATGAAAGAGGAAAGTGTTTATTTCAGTCTGTATGGTGTTACTCTTTCTGGTCACAAGAGGATCCGTTTTTTTTTTTTAAATAGACTTTAACGTGAATCCTCTTAAGCTCCCTCGCTCCACTGCTTAATTACAGAGGGCAGAACACGTTTAATCCCTTCCTGATGAATAGGAGCATTAGTGGTGGAGAGGAGGCTTCTTAGAGGAAATCGAATGAATTCTCGTTGAAGCTGTGTAATTAATTAGTTCATATGGTCAGATAAACAATACTGTCACAAGCAGGCCTAATAAACTACACGGTCAGCTACACACAGTCCAGCCTAACTGTGTGCAGGACCAGTGATGTGTTACCTTACTACTTTCTATGCTGATCTGCATTACTGGTGGGCAGTGAGAGCTGATCGTTTCTGTATATATCACAAATATCTTCCCACCAATATAATAACCCTGTTTTTGTTATGTGTATTTTAATTCATTAGACTCTGTCGTGCTTCCATAAAATAAAAGTTGTGCGTCCTCCTTTGACTCAAAGGGTTATTAGTAGGAATGCGGAATTTGAATGGCTACATTTGCCCAGACGGTTTTGATCTGTGAACAAATCACACATCCTGGATGAGAAGATTTATTTTACCAGTAAGAATATAGCATAAGAAAAGTGTGTGTGTGTGTGCGTGTAACACATACCAGTTCACTTGATTATCTCCATGGACAGAGATGGAAAGAGAAAGATGGAGCTCAGGGACGGACAGATGAGGAGAAAGATGAGAAGGGGCAAGTGGAGTAGAGGAGAGGGCAGGGGAAAGAAAGAGGACAAAGGTTAGACAAACAGGAAGTCTGGATGGGACACAGATTGCCCTAATATATATCAGCAGGCTTACCTTTTAACTGTCCACTTGTTTCATCTGTTAATATTCATTCTCACGATTACTTGAGTGTGAGGGGTTTGTCTCAATGTGTCAGTCCCTTGATTGGCTGGGGGCCTGTCCAGGGTGGGGCCTCTCCCCTCAGGTCAGCTGGGATTGACTCCAGCCCCCCAGTGACTCTCAAAGGATAAGTGGAATAAATAATGAATGAAATATCAAATTCAAAATTCTCCTCAAACCTCCTGAAATACGTTTTCAGGAGGTTTACTTAAGACTAAAAAAGTTTTCTTTAGTATCAGTGTAATCCAGCAAAAGTTAGTGGTGCATCCAGGAGAACATCGCAGACAGGAACTGGTGCAAAACAACAAAAACAGCAGTCGTTGCAAATTTGTCTGACATTTCTAGACCTTATGGGTCAGTAGCAAATGGCCAAAGTGTTACATGTGTATCCTGAGTAGTGGAAGATATAGCCTACAGTAAATAATTGTTTTAGAACATTTGGTAGCTGTTTCTTTTCTTGGTGCAGAAGAAAATGGCTCCAAAACAAAAAGGTTCGAGTCTGCAGCCATGAATTACTCAACCTCACTGGCACACATTAACTACATTCATGATGCATAGTGATATGAAGACGTCTTTAATTCATTTGGTGCTAATTACTGCTGCGATCCAGAGCCCGGCTCTGCAATGGCGACAGGATCCTGTGATCTCTCCGGGGTTTCAGTGTGAAACAACAGAGCTGTAGGAGCTACAGTGTATACATCGATCCGCGTGGTTGGGGGTTCAGTTGGCTCGGAGCCGGACTCATTATAAGGGAACGCGCAAGTCAGTTTAATTCTCAGCTGCTGCCAATAAAAAGGGTGAGAGTGGCGCTGTGGACGCAGCAGAAAAACAACAGTGGGACGTTTGTGGTAATGCTGGAAAAATTCTCGGTGACAGTCAGTTCATGTGGACGCTGCACCGCCAGTGAGTTGTTTGTTTTTATCCAGCGTGTCCCAATTTACTTTTGTCGAGTACCCAATGACCTCTGCGACCCCTGCTCTGCTGATTTTTACACATTTTCAGGATGTAGAGAACACCCCAGGCTCAAACGCCAAAGTGCGGGTGGACGGAGCAATGACGAGTGTCGGCAAAGTACAAGTAAGACGACGGCAGATTCTTCTCTCATCAAATTGAGTCGCAGAGTGAGAGTCACGGCCCTTTATCAAACCTCAGCAATATTGTTTTTTAACAAAACCCTTAAGGGAGTCATATTACGCCCGTATTCAGGTTCATAATTCTAATTAGGGTTTATTACTTGAGAAGGGTCACGTGCTCCAATGCCCAGAAAACGAATCAGTTTCCTCACACATGTCCGCTCCTGCAGCTCCTCTGTCTGAAACACTTGGTTTTAGCTCCTGTCTCTTCAAGGCCCCTCCCGCCCGATGAGGCCCAGTCTCGGCCTCGGCTCTCGCTCCTTCTGTCTTTATTGGGGGCACGTCAGACTAGCCCGCTGGGCGCCTCATGCACTTCTGTCACGATGGAATAGGTCAGACTACTGACGAGGTGCTTCAGGGGCTTCAGGAGCTTCAGGAGCAGTGTTGTCTGCCGGAGAGAGGAGCTCCCTCCACAGCGGACCTTGGTGCTTTTTCACTTTGCAGACCTTTTACATACACACAAAAAAGATATATATAACACACTAGAGGAAAGGGGAAAAACTGAAAAAGCATAATATGTCTCCTTCAGCTATACATTTGTTGCTGCAGTGCAAACATCTCAACCTGCAGACGTGTGCATTTGCCACATGACGGCTGCAGAATATGACCCACAGTGATGCAAAAAATAGAAATATTGGCAAAAATTGAATCTCTGTTATGGGTGAATCTGCAAAAACACTGATAACTACATTTTCCCAAAGTGCAACCCAGTTGTAATTTTTCATTGGAAAACCCTGTCAAGTAAACACCCACTTCATTAAATTCCATAGTTGTGTACTTTTAAGATGTCAGGGTAATTTTCTCTCTACTTTTAGACGGATCCCCTAAAGCCGCACAAAGTAGCACTTCAAACGAGAATGATAAAATCAAATTGAGCCAAATGAAGTCCAGCAACATCACAAACTTTATTCACGTCCATCTCCGTCTGACTGTTTCCGGAGGTTGAGATGACATTGGGGTTGCTGGGCTGCTCGATAAATACAGGCAACAGTTTCACTGGACAGGGTACAAAGTTGTTGCTCATTTCACATTAAGACTATTAAGACTTAAGCTGCTTCTTCAATTACAGTTGCGTGAACTAAATCGATGACGTTACATGAGATCATTGTGTTCACAGTACAATACATAGTATACAGAGTTGAGATAATAGTCTGCACCAGTTTTATTTGATCTGTAATGAAATAATCAGTCATTGTCAAATTTACTCAATGCTGATTTTTGTTTTTCAGATTCAGCTCAGACCAGAGATTTCTGAATCCAACAAAGAAATATTCAAACAAAATCCAGTACAAAATCCCTTTCACTGGGTCGTGTGGTTCTTTTAAAATATTAACATTAATTTGGTAAACCGTGGGTGAACCAATCGTGACAGTGCCCCACGTCTCTGAGAGCAAATCGGCGTGGCGCTCGTCGAAGGAAGACGTGAGCTGCCGTTGTGAACAGAGCACGTGAGTCCCGAAGAGAACGAACAGTCTGACGTCAGAGGCGACTGGGTCACTGACACCAGTCGGACCCTCTGAGGCAGTAGCACCATGTTCAGCAGTGTGGAGTGGCACCTCTGTAAAAGTGCGTTCACACCAAACGTGAAGCGAATTCTTCCAGTCGCGACATTCGCACCATTTGCGGGCGCCTGACTCTGTATGTACAGCAAGCTCGCCGCATGACAAATTTGCGGCGCGTCTGGTCCCTGATGGTCTGCACTTTACTCAAGGACACTTTGGCATATGTAGAAAATACAATATGGCTACAACTCTTCAAACAGTGCCTATAATCTGATCAATTAATCCGCTTACACATCATATTACAGTGAGCACTAAGTGCATGGAGGGGGGCGGTCGCATGCACACGTGTAAAGAAACAAACATTGGCAGCCTTAGCTTTAACAGGCAAATGACTGGCAAGAACCGAATAATTCACCCCCTTTCTTTTTGATAAAAATATATATATATATATATACTGTATATATACACTTGGCATCTCGGAGAAGAGCCAATGTAACACAGAGCAGGAATTTGTTATTTCACAGTGAGAACATCACATGATCAAATTGAACAGGCCACTTCAGAACAACGGACACAGGTTATGGAGTCCACCGTGTCGAGTCAACTCTAGGAGTCTCCTCCACCTGACACTGAAGCTGTGGGGGGCACGGTGGTCTCTTTCTCCCCTTCGATGGCCCCCTCATGTATAATGTGCCCGTCCTGTCAAGTCATCAATGTCCCTGTTGCTGCCTGAATCTTCCTGACTCCCGCTGTGTGATTCTTACGTTTCAGAAGTAGTTCTGTTAAAATGCCAGTCACTTGCCAGCGTGGTTATGAAGTTATTACTTTTCAATGGTATCCTGTTTTTCTCTGTCTGTGGCTATATCTTATCTAGCTTATTTTGTACAAAGTCAAATTCCCTATATGTGATCTGATAATCCAATAAATAAAAGAAAATCCAATTTTTTATTAAGCCATTATTCTGATTCTGACAAAAACGTACATACAGGCTAACTAGGACTAGCTTATATCAAATGGTATATTGGGGAATTAACTTAAACACATGTATTCACGGTTTACGTGTATGTTGCCAACACACTCATTCACTGTCTAAACTAGGCTGTAGAAGCCATGTAGAAAACTCTGCAACTTTTAACGACTGACAGGATTTACTGTTCCATAGATACTGCAGATGTGGTGGCATGGCCCATTTGGACTGTGGGACCACAGGGGAATACTTTACAGACCTGTATTTTTTATGTTTTTAATACGTTTTTTACGTAAAGTCAGCAGGAAAACAAGGGCGGCGCGGCGAGGGAATGAAAGAGGCTCCCTTCTCCCTATTACAACTCAGCATACCATCAAATAAATTTGATACGAAGGTAGAATAGTCGCATAGTGATGCTTTAAAAAGATTTGTTTGGATCATTTCTAACCTCTATGTTGAGTTGTCCGTGGTGCTGAAAGAGAACATAATGCTTTTAAATCTGAAAATATACCATTATTAATGCAAGTAAACTGGAATCCTTGCATATTTTTCTCTTTTAAATATTCATGGAGGCAAGGCTCCACATTGGCTTTTGAAACAGGCCCCAGGATTTTTAAGGCTGCCTCTGGCGCGCGCGCGCGCACACACACACACACACACACACACACACACACACACACACACACACACACACACACACACACACACACACACACACACACACACACACACACACACACACACACACACACACACACACACACACACACACACACACACACACACACACACACACACACACACACACACACACAAGGTCTCTTTGGCTCTGTACAACAGGTGTGGATTACATGTTCCATCCGAGTCCGATGTGGGTCGCCAGCAGGTAGCACATGGCAATCATACACGTCATTATCATCATGGGGAATCCTAACCTGTGAGACAAATGACAAATTAGCATGTTATTCTTTCTGAGAACATTTTCTAAATAATACAAAATAACCAAAAAATGGTGTAAATTATGAATTTAGAGGGAGAAACAGTGATAAGCCTATGGGGCCCAGAGTCATACTGAGGTATATGGTCTCCACAAGATGAGTCCTAATGATGGACTGATGATCCCCCGACCTTTCGTCAAGTGCCACCACAGGTCAGAGCTTCCATTTACACACAACACTGGTAATTTGACAATAAATTACAAAAACAACTCATTTGACTGCTTTTGTAACTAGGCTGATGAAAGTTAACAACACTGGGTTGAGACCGACAACCACTTAAAAGATCGGCTGCACCAATTTATGGTGCAACGGCAACGATCACTGCCTTTATTGTAGCACTAAGTCAACTGCGGACGTGACCGCTCTGCAGCTTTTCATTCCTGAATCAGTATCATCAATTTCAACGGTGGACTGAGATGACTCCAGAACTGCAGATGGTTTGTCCTTTGGATGCGCCCCATGCCCTATATGGACACATGGCTGCTCTGAGGGCCAGGGATCTGTTCGCCCTCAGTCTGTGGCATAGATCAGTTTTACAGGACGAAGACAGAAAAAGGGAAAATTGATTTATAGATAGTGTGCCAGCAATCATCCGAGGACTAATTCAAACTATAGTTCCCTTACTGGAAAATTAAAAAAATTAGGAGCAGCCATATTGTTGAAATTTCCTTTAGCGCAGATGTGTAATGGTACAGAGTGAGATATGAGGCAGACTTACTATATAATTCTACATCAAATAAACCAGAAAATACCTACTTCTGCCATATGATGATTCACATCACTGTTAGCTGGTGCTAATCTTCTCATGAGATTAATGGAAAATAATAATGCATGGCCAATTATTATGATGATGAATGTATCCAATAAGCTGATGTATATTTCATGACAATAACCACTGCATCAAACACACCAATCAGAAAGAACCTCACAGACAGATCACATGAAATAGCAATGTTCAAGTTTGATTTTTTTAGAGAAATGCAAAGAATCATATGTCTCTTTCTGGTCTGTTTTTTCTGAGAGCCAGAATGCAACTTGAGTCACTAATAAAAGACTGAGGATTAAACATGACACAATAACAAAATGTCCATTTTGAGCCTCAGTAGCAGCTAAAGAATTATTACACTGAGATTTTGACATGTGGACTTGTTTAAGAAATGTACCAACATTTGCAATAACGCAACATGTTGAGTGAAAATTGGTCCATAAGCAAAACAAAGCGAGTGAAAAGATGCGAGTACAACTGGCAAATTCTCCCCTAAGAGAACGTACAGTAATTACCAAGCTTCACAAAGGTCTGATGGAGTGTGAGAACTACCAACATTAAATGGGATGAAAATTTTGAACCCTGACTAATTAAGTAACCCTCATGTGGCCAATTAAAACTGTGTTACATTGGTTTGCTATTTAATATATTTTTGACTGTTTGGACAATTAGTAGTTTAGAGAAAAATGAGAGATTCAATAATCGTTATCATCCTTCGTCTCACTGCATCATGAACAAACCCGTCTCATGGATCATGTAATTTAACACGAAAAACACCAAAGAAAAGTGTGCTAAGTAAATGCACATGAAGTCCCCAGGAATACAAAGAAATGGCACACCCAAAGAGACTAGCAAGTAATTTTAAAAGCCCTTCATGTGCATTTAGTGCTCCATTACACAGAGAGATGGAAAGAGATAGCAGCTCTGGACCTATTGTATCTGAATCATGGAACGTAAATTTAATGGGGAAAAGCAACAGAAGAACTCATAATTACTCAGATAATCCCAAAAAAACAACCTCAAACTCAGGAGACACAGAGAAACGAAGTGCAGAGCTGACACGGCTCAGCAGACAAACCAACGGAGAACCAAGGGAGGCTCAAAGACTATATACACAAGAGGGCGCAGATGTTTGGACACAGGTGACACACTGCCTATCGTCTTTTCCTATCTTCTATTCCTTGACCTCAGTGGAAAACGTCATGAGGTCAAGGAAGGGTGTTAAGGAGGACTCATAGGACTTAGGAAAAGCCGACAGCGCTGCTCAGAGAACCCGACTCGACTTTTCACAGCATGTTTCAGTGTGTTTTACCACCGTGTGACATCAGATGTAAATTATTCATACGCAACGGTAACTCACATGATGACTGTTGAGGAATTTTCGTCTATCCTCCCTGAGAAACTGTTAAGACAGAGAAGTGAGTCTTCTCAGGCACCGAGCAAGGTCATCTCATCTATGGCAAGCCTTGAGCAGCGGAAGTGTCTCTCGAGGCGCCATAGTCGCGGGGAGATGACGACATTACTCTAAACTAAATTCACTACAGAGACCAGGGAACAGGCAGACTTTCTTGGGACGCCGAACACTGTGAACCTGTTGATCTGTGTAGCGAACCGGAAGTCTCCTCAATATTGAGCTCTTATAATAAATACTTCTGCTTAAGACATCCACGGTTTCCGTCTTCCTGAATCAGTATCCACTCCATCAATTATTCCACTTTAGCTGTGTCTGGCGAACAGGACTCTAAATTATTCCATTTCAATGACGCGCGTCTCTTCTGAGTCATATTCATACTCTTCCACGTCTTCCACTTCTATTTTGGATATATCGCTGCTGCAATGAATTGTGGGACATCTTTATCTCCTTTACTCTCGCATAGGAAGGTCCAGTGTACCCTATGCTAAAGGAGATAGGAAAGGAAGCATTGAAACTCCTTTCCTATCTCCTTTAGAGAATCCAAACAGCTCTTATCACGGCTGCTGATCAAATACTTCCAGGTCTCTTCAAGATTTAGGAAACTTCCTAAGCCAATTTGACAATTCGACTGCAACCCAGGAGCCATCTTAACGACCCACTTTAAGATGATCTGTCATAATGTTCCATTCATCGAATCCTCTGCACTGAAAAAGCAAAGAAAAGCAAACGAGAAGTCCACAGGACCTTAAGTGTAAGCGTAAGGGGTTTATGTACTAGTGTCTTTAGTGTTGCTACTATTTCATTATTCATATAAATAAAATTATACAGTTTCCTCTTAATATGCATGTGGAAATGTCAATTTAGGATTAATGAGGGTAGTCAAGCACTTAGGCTCATTAATAATGATTTCAGTGTGGCGTGGTGGTGCATTTAAATTGTAGGCGTGGAACTTTGTCAGCAGACAGTTGAAGGGAGTTCCAAAGGTCAGGGTGATTATCATTTATGAACGAATCAAAGGTTTAATCAGGGGACGAGGAAAACCTTCAACAATAAAGATGTTCACCAAAAATAACAGGTAAAGTTACAATGTGTGCTGGCTCAACAAACATCGGACCCGACCATTCCCTTACCTTATTTTTATCTTTTTATCCACTTAACAAACCACAAACTGGAATAAATTCTCAATAAATTCAATGTTATTCGCAATGAACCTACACCAAAATGGCAATAATTCTCGAATACCAATATATGGATGGGGTTTGAAAGAATTGCTGCTGAAAGAATGCTACACTGACGATGTCCAGTTATATAAATCTACTTAAATCCTGATGTGATCATCTATGGTCTCAAAACCCTAATCCAACATCCACAACCTCAGAGTAAACGTCTTGAGAAAAGATCTCATTCAAGCGCCTTGACCTCATGACTCCTTCCCTCTCCAAAAAGAACTCCTGCGCTGGCTCCCTGCACCAACAATGGATTTGTTAACTTAGTATTAATTAACTGTTCGCTAAGCCCCCGCTGCCCTTGGTTACTGTTGCCATGTATGCCGAGCTTTCCATTCTCACACAGGAAAGACTAACCACTGGAAACTCTTTCGGTGTGTTCGGAGCTATTAGTCTTTAATTTCTGCTGGTGACCAGAGAGTCTGTAAAGTGACACTGTCTCTAACAGATGGATTTATAGCTGCGTTGAAATTGCACTTGATGCCAAAAGTCTAGAGCTGATGCTACCAATCTCAGGCAAAAAGTGAGCGTGAGTGTACATGACATTAATAAAATACATTGGACCATCAAACCATACAGCTCCCCCTCAGGCTAAAATATAAACGCCATACTATCACCTGATTGCAATGTATCATTCAGCAGTATAGATAGATGAAGAGCCCACTGGTGTGTATTTCGATTAGTTGTTGAGAAATGAAGATCATATTGTGCTTCCGAGCTTTTTTAAAATACTCATGCCAATATCATATATAATGGCCTTTAAATCTCACTCTGAATACATATGGTTACACAATGTTGATGCATTAAATGGGCCTTTGACACAAGACCACTGTCATTGTGCAATGAGTGTCCACTTAAGATGAACGGTGTGAGGAATCTCTTGACTGTTATCCTATAGCCAGACAAGGTGGGGTCACCTCTGCACGAGTGAATCCCTTTCTGCGGGGCAAATACCCATTTCCCATCGCAGTCGCAGCGTGGAGGGACGGATGAAAAAGCTGCCACAATACAGCTTGGAAAGGGAACAAGGTCAACCTTATCTAAAAAAAATGTAAAATCCCATCCTACGTTGTGATCTCAAACATTGATTTAATTGCACATGATGGGAGCTCTTTGAGAGTGCTGATGCAATCTCAAAGACACTCCTTAGGTAAACCGAGGGACACACTTCTCTGACTGGAGGGGCTGCATGCTCGACACTGGACAGCACTGCTCCCTGTGACAATGCTGAGCCTGTGTGTACTTTTAAGGTTGTGGAATAGAATACGCTACCTATATTTCTTTATCAGTAGAAACTGAACCTTAACTTGAATAGTTCAAAAAAGACTTCTGGAAACAATATTCTTGATAATGTGAGTGTGCGTGTTCTTTTTAATCCAGGTTTTGGTTTTTACATGGGCCATTCAAAATGTGCCTATCGGAGGGGGCCAATTGCTTAATCCATCTTGAATTCCATCATATGTGATCAGTCAGTCTCAATTGATACTGCTGGACTTAGCTGTTCCACTAGTCCAAATCCTTCGCCTTGAAGTGCCCGTGACTGGGTAGTGGCCTTTCACAACGAAAGAGGGAAGTGGTTGAAATCTTACAGGACACCACTCATTACGCTTTTACAAGGCATCCTGGCAATTTTTCTTCTACCATTCCAAGTGGTTACTGTAACAGCGGCCATTTTTCACACTGAGCACGTGAACACTAGCAATGACTCATACCCCGTCGAGCTGGACTACACAGCACATGCCATAAAGTGCTTTTGCCTTGCTCCCCGGGTTAGTGGTTTGAGTAGAGGAGGTTGATCAGGGCCGAGAGGCATGAAAGAAGCAACAGGGATCAGAACAACTTTTTGCTAAACTATTCAGGGCCTTTCGTTTTCCTTTGTGATGGTCTATCAACGGGGCATTTGTGTCCCTGTGGACTGATCTTGGCCCTGAACTTCATCGTCTGATGCAGCACTAGTCAGTCGCAGCTGCCTAGAGTCACAAACACCACTTTCCCCCCTTACCTGTCTCTCTGAACAGCTGTGACCTTTGCCACAGTCAGCCAATTACAGACACTGCTGCAGCTGAAAACAATGCCTAAATCCAATAACTGTAAAATAACAGGTACAGTGTGAGAGAGACAGAGGGAGAGCAAAGCCGAGGGGCTGCAAATGTTCTCTCTATGTAGATGGAAAATCCTGTGTCTTTCCCGTGCAATAACACATTTGTCAACATACGATAACTGTGATGGCCCAGAGACACCGCTCCCAAGGTGCCCACGTTGAAGAGAACAGATAGCAGAAAGCGGTGGTTCACGGTGTCAAGGGTTGCTAAATGATTCTTGCGCGATAAGAACCGAAGACGGAGCTGCAGCTCATAGCTGTCACGGATAGCATTGCTCTTTCAGTTGAGTGGCCAATCCTTAAAACCCAACTGATTTGAATCAAGGAGACCAGTTTGAAGACCGCCCTTTCAATATTCTCAGATTAAGAATGGAAGAATCAAGACTGATCAATAGTGCTCAACTTGAGCAGGTTGAGTGAAGGCTTTTCGAGCATGAGGAACTACCTGAGCCTGTTTCAAAGCATTTGGAATTGTTGTGGAATCAATGAAGCATTTATCAAGTGTGATACCGGCACAATGGTTGTAGCAAATGCTTGGAGGAGGCTGATGGGAAGGGGGTCCAGCACACAGGTAGACTACAGGTCAGAAGTCTGACACACCATTGAAGAGGATTCATCCTCTGGGGACCATTGGATCCAAACGTACCAAATTTCATGGCAATCCATCCAAAAGACATTTCAGTGTGGAACACAGTGGTGGACCGTCCAGCACATCGACATTGCCCTCCTAAGAGCTTGGCTGCTAGCTTGGCTAGAAAAGCAAAGAATATAAACAGCTCACAAAACACATAAACATGTTCAGGACAGTAGTGAGTAATCCCTTTCACGTGTTCCAGTATGAAATATTTGGGGGTGACCAACAGAACATTGGCACACACAAAGCCTTCAAATCACCAACTCAAATATAACTTGTTACCGAACTGAATCCAAATGAAATGGGCTCACTATCTATATACATCGTACGTACAGAATACTTAGTGTAGTCCCATGGATCAAATGACATGCTTTTTCCGAGTGATTGCATTTGAGGTGTAATCAGACTCATATTCATCATTCTTTTGATCACTGACCCCTTCCACTTCTCCAACAAGCAAATTGCAAAGTATATCTGGCTGTTGCATCACCAGAATCACCATTATTAGTCAGGAGGTAGCAACATAGGAAGCAGCCTACTTACCACCATGCATGAGATGAAATATTATATTTTTGCTATATTTAGTTCAGAGGGTCCTCAAATCAAGATCTGAACGAGTCTTTCACTCAGTGTGAATTTGAATCCTACTTTTATCACCTAAGTGTACCAAATGTCCTTTTCTTTTCTGTAGACCATTACCGTATCTCTCTGCACTTTGAATTGCTCCTTACCCAGTATTGTAGAACTTCCTCACTGACCTCACAGTGTCACCGGAGAGGACACAAACTAGAATTACTGCCCAGAACAGATGACATCGTCTTATGTCTGCCAGGTTGTTTCCTAGAGTTATTTCACTGACAGAAGGGTACACTGCTGTGTATATATCCCAAGCAAGGTCAGGCGGAAACCCTTTAAAATGTGCCAGTACCCATAATTCCAGCACTGCCCCCCCAAGTAGCGCAACCTCTGCCAGATAACACAGGTACACAAACACAATTCAATAACCAGAGCCCATGTTTATCAAGCAAACCTCCACAATTTACTTTCAGCAAAGAGTAGGACTTCTTCTAGGAGAGAGTGGGGAGGGTGCTGTAGCTCCCAAACATCATGGAATATTTATATGGGGAAATGCAATGTATGGATATGAACATATCTCTCAATTACAGCACCATTGTTATTCAAAATGAATAAATACACAATAATAATTAGATAGATAAGACCCCACAATTTACCTATTGCAATTAAGTTGAGATATCATTCATTATGTCGATAACAGGACTCACTGTTACTTTGGGCTCATACGTATATTCATTAATACACATAGGCCCAATCAAAGACCAAATTAATTGGAATTTCCTGAGATAGGAAATTTCATAAATTGTCATTACCTGTAATCCTGAGAGTAGGACCAAAAATGTGACACTCTGGCAAGTGATTTCCTACTCTGACACATTCCATAAATACAAGCACTGAACTGTGATTCTTGAGGCTGTTTTGTAAATATTCTGAAGCAGCTCAGTTCACATTGTTGGCATCTCCTATTGTAACATATGACGCACATTAATGTGTAAGTACCGCTTCAGGCAGAATAGCCTATGATACAAAAACCATGGTAATGCACAAGTCTGACATTACCCGAAGAGATTCAAAAAACCCTTTGAGCGTCACATCTTGAAAGGACCTTTATCTTTGACTGTTCACTGCTTGATGCATAACGTTAATGCCGTTGAGGAGGAGAGGACTCACCTGAAGAACTCCATAAAGGAAAAGCCGTAGCCATGTTGCTCAGCAATTCCTGCACACACAACGTTGGCTGACGCTCCTATCAGTGTACCATTTCCTAAACAGACAGGAGAATAACGAGGTCAATATAACAATGTCACATAGAACATATAATTCAACAAGAGCGCCAGCGCAATTTATGCACTGATATTATAATACTGATAATCACGGACATTCAGCAATTCTCTTTGAATGTTCAGCCTAAATCTAGTAGAAAGTTTTGCTGTTTTCCATCTACTGCGGGCAACATTTTGACAGTCAGGGTGCATATCCATCGTGCCGCTCAATACAGCTCCCATCTCAAAAGGTGTCAGCTCGGCAGTGGCAACATCATACTGCAGATCAATAGGGACCTGTCACAGACCAGTTGATTAAACTGCCCCCCCCCAAACAGAACTGCTGAAGGGCAGGTCGCTGGTGTGTGGCAGAGCTTGAATGAGGACCTCGGGCTGCTCTGACTAAAAGCACAGCCCGGCGTCCCGGGACAGGGACACAGCTGTACAAAGTGTGGCTGTCACCTGGAGCATATGATGTCTTCTGCTGGCAGAGGCCATCGATAAAGATCAACACCTTTCAAACAGGGATAAAATATAACGTCCCTGCTGTCTGTGAGGAATTCTGGAAGGTTTTGTTTGTTTTGCCCAAAACCAAACAGTCCCTTTTTTTTCTACTTTGGTTTATGCTTTATTACATGGAGAGGATGAAATGAGAAGCTTACCCCCAAGACAGGCTCCCATAGCCAGAGCGTAGATGAGAGGTTTTATTGGCAGGTTCACATCTGCATCCTGACTCAAGTTGATGAGAACTGGAATCTGTGAAGTAAAGACAGATTGAAGGTCTACTTTTAGCAGTTTCCCAAATAAATTATTTCAACACTAAAGGAAACTGAAGACATTTGACTTAAGCTGGTTTTGGTCTCTAAAATACGGTAGTCTTATACTTGCGAACACCAGCGACAGCCTTAATACATATACATGAACACAGAAGCTCCATCTTTTGCCGCGTTTAGATTAGTGATTCATTTTTACATGCAACATGCAGTAGGTGATGAGCCGCAGCAGAATCCACCATGATGGCAGAACAGCGTGGACACAACCATGTCCCTGCCTTTTCTACAGTTGGATTATTTTCTCAGGAATTTGCGTCATGTGTACGATACAGCATGAGCAACAGAGTAGTGCTGTATATCACTTTCACAAAACACACTGACCGAGCATGCATACACTGAATCAATCAAAATGTCTCCCCTGGTTGGAAAACCAAAACCCTAACTGAGTATCCTAATGATATATATACATATATATTTTTTTTGGCATTTGGGTGGCTTTGATTTATTTGTTTGTGTTTGAAAAAAACTGGTCGACATTTTGGGAAGTACACCAAAAGAAGAAAGCAAATTAGCATATTTCACAAAATCTGAAACTATAGCATTAAAAAAGACAGTGCCTCTAAATTGATGTTTTTCATATGTTCATTTTTCTGGTCAGACAGGGGAAAACATTTTTTTTCTTTTTCTCAGCGTCAGTCTATTGTGACAGTGACAATCGGGACATGTTTTCTTATCAGCTGGGCACTGAACTGAAAACTGATGCAGTTTGAAGTCCCTTCAACATTTGCATGGGCCTGGACAAATGGGAAAAAAAAAAAAATATAAAAGGAAAGGACATCTTCAAAAGAGTTGTGGGGAGCTGACAAGTCAAAAATCTCAGTCTGTCAGTGGGATAACATGTTTTCCTTTTCTTTCAGTCATTTTAAATGAGCACACTGGCGGAGGGGCCCAGAGGAAACATTGATTTCTGTGCAATCTATTCATTTTCAGCCAAACAGACAAAGTGGTGAGGTGGCAGTTGCTCTGATACTTTTAAGAGAGTTACTTATAAATGATGTCTTTTTGAAGTGTTTTTATATGATTCGTGAGTGTGAGAGAATCTCTCTGTATCCTCCTATATGTTAATATAGCTGTATGGAAAGTACGATACGATTTTGTAGGCACCACTACAAAACTATAATAAAGGAAAAAATTCATGAGCATGTTATTTGCATTTGGACCAACAATGTTTTCTCCTCTTCTTATGTGAGGCCTGTCCTGGCTGGGAATTGGAAGAAACAATGATTTTATGTCCATGTTGCTAAAGACACCAGAATAGTGATAAGCTTATAATTGTTGGAAATCCCAAACATTATGTCAAGGCAGAAATGTCCAAGTCTATCTCAGTACTGTATAAAGTGAAGGATCTCTTAAATCAAGCTTCATTATACTCCTTATATCGTTCACTTTTTAGTCAGTTATTACGTGGTACTTTAATTGTGGAAAGAAATACTACAGTAGAATTACCTATATTAGAGTTGTTAAAACAATAAAAATCAAATATGACTTAGAGGAATTTATAAAGGTAATGTAAAAACACCATCATTGTGCTTCTGGTGTGAATTTATGGAAGAGTTGTGGTGAGTTGAGTCACTGTAAATCTTCGACTGATGCTACTTTTTCAAGTAGTGTCTGTTTAAAGACAAATCTAGGTCACATTAGCCGCAGCTTCAGCCTACACCTCAAGCGTCTGTATTAAAACGTTGAGTTTCGTTGTGCTAATAAAACAATTAACACGTTACACTTAACCGCCCTTAGATAGTGTGTCTTAAGCCAATAGCTATAAATGGTACTAACAAACAAACAGTCATTCTATCATTCTATTTGTGTGTGCTTTGTTCCTCTGAACACAGACAGGTCATATTGACCAAAGCAAGAATAAGTAACGTAGGTAAAGGCCATGTGAACTTAAAAGACCTCTGCTGTGTGATTGGTTGAACTTGGTTTGTGTGTGTGTGATTCCTCTTGGATGTTCTGCAGTGTGAAATTGCAGCATCCAACACCGATGCCCCTTACCATGGTGGCAGTGAAGGGAATGTTGTCAATGAGGGAAGACGCCAGAGCCGACACCCACATCACCAGGATGATGGCTATGGCCAAGCGCTGGTCTTCTGGCACCGCCTGAGATGGGAGGTAATACGAGTTATTCAGGTGCACGTGCCAACCTCAGACCATCACCGGTTAAGTCAAACACACCGGTTGTGTTAAGTCTTTGACAATTAAAACCCGTCGGTGGCGAGCAGAGGCTGGGACGGTGACGCTCTTTGACGCGCACAGCGAGGCCAATTTCTCCGCACGTGACAAGCACGATGCTGCGTGAGCCCTCTTGATAGTTTTCTCTTATGGGTATGAATGCGTGGCCCAGTTAATGGAGACAACATCTACTCCTTTCACCCGTCCTCTGCTCGTCTCAAGAGAGAGAGGCCCTGCACGTCTACCCAGCATGTCAGCCATTGTTTGGGGACGATGAGCGGGTCAGAAATCATGAGCAGCACGCCACCTGTCATGTGTGATTATCAAACTCATGCGGGCCAACAGTATAAACACAAGCTGACATCTTATTACTGGTGCAATCCTCCCGTTGCCTTCAAGATGCACACTGGCAGGAGTACGGGTGAGGAATAGCTTCGGGCCTCTTCCAGCCGCTGTCAGGTAGCAGATGTGAACAAAATAATTGAATTCAGAGCAGCACAGCTCAGGACAGTATGCATGAAATGCAGCGTCATGTCACCTGTGCCCCATTATCAATTACGCCAGTTGCGATTGAGCGCCGAGAAATGATTGTTGAGGTTGAGAAAACAGAGGAATGAACTCACTTTTATGAGCAGCGCTGTCTGTTCTCCGATGTAGTCGATAAGCTGTAGCTGGGCTAAAGCCTGGGAAATGAGGAGCAGAAGATTCAAATGGGGGGGGGGGGGATGTGACGAGAATTAGATATTGGAAGGATTAATCCAAGGGATGAAAAGCAAAGTGGTTATTAAAAAGGCGTTCTTGTTATCGTTGCTGACACGGAGAACAAAAAAATGGCCATTACCAATAGGGAGTGCTTTATGAAACTGTACACATGTATTCAACAAATACTTTTGCTAGGGTCCAAGACTCAGACGGAGAACAACAACATAAGAGTTTTATGTTCCAATATTCATCCTTTTACTTGGGGTCTCATGGCTAAAGAGACGGAGGATTCCTTTTCAGATCGAAAGCTCACTGATGAACTGAGTTGCTGTCGCTGCCCAGTGTTCTGTCAATAGATCCAAGCACTGATACCACTTTTCTTTTTGTGCGGATGCTTGTCAGACTGGAGCTCTATTTCCCCTATTTAGAGTCCAAAGCCTCTCCTCTCTCATCTCTCTGTCAAAATGCAAAAAGCAAAAAAAAAGTTATGGTAAATACCTCCATCAAAACGAAAAGTCCAGCAAAGAAGAGTAATGTGGCCCACTCCACCCGGTGCAAGATGATCTCGAAATCCTGGATGTCGGCCAGAACCAAAAGCCACAGTGAACCCAGGATTGCAATCCAACCTGAGAGAGAGAGAGAAAAAAACTCTGAGCCCAATGTACCAGATTTCACATATTCATAGCATGGCCGTAGATTTGGGTATGGACAGTAGAGACATGTCCCTGCCGATGTCACGGTGCTGTTCGGATCTGTGCAATTCTACCAGATTTGTGTATATTCTGCACATGTTGGTTATTATGATATCAAAGATAAAGACTGGATTGTGGGGGATACTTTACTGTGATCTGGCAACCCAGGTAACCAAACACTGAAAATTAGTCAGGTTAAGATTTCTTTGATTTGAAATAAATGCAAGAAAAAAGGCTGCGTCCTACTTCACATTACAGCAATTTGGCACTGGAAAATATAATGGCAAAAAGGACAGCAACTAAAAAATGTGCAGGTAATGTGAAGAGGAATAACAGAAACAGCATCTTGGTGGGTTTGTTAGAACATCCACCACCAGCGGGTCTGGAGGGCAGAAGCAGGCCACAGCCCGCCGGTATTAACAAGTGCCGAGTGTTTCTGAAAGAGGCGAGAGTGTGGATCCACTTGGAGGAAATGTGATTTAACAGGTGAGCACCTGTAATACCCTTGGCGAAATAATTTTACAACTGACGGGAACTTGTGAGGAAGGACGAGCAATGGAAGGACAGAGAGACAGAGAGAGAGAGAGAGAGAGAGAGAGAGAGAGAGAGAGAGAGAGAGAGAGAGGGTGGGGGAGGAAAGACTGGAGTCCGAGAGACTTCTCGCGTGTTTACGTGTTCCGTCAAGCACGGTGTGGGCTAAACGTGTCCTTAACAGGCAGTCTGGTTCTGCGATATCAACTTTATTCTCAGTTCAACAATAAAAATTCTAGGGAAAATTTCTGCCAGAGTTAGCTAGAAAGGGCCAATGGGTGTCAACAAATGTGCAATGGGAAATTGGGCATTGATTGTTAGGGACAAATGCAATAAAATGAGAAGGTAAAATAGATAAATGATATGTACAGACAATACATTTATGGAGGTCGTCAACTTCCATTTTATAAAATGTTTTATAGGTGTGTTGTTAATACTACAGCTAGTAATGAAAAGGGAGAGAACAGCCAAAACAAGTCTGCTTGTCGGAAATTAAAGAAACTAAAAACAAAGAGGTTAAGAAGGACTATTAGTGCTAGACTCCCACCACAAGCAGCTGAGGTTCATTATAGGGGTGTAAAAAATGAAAAGACGTTTCTGTCCGACATACGTAGATATCTGTTATGGGTACTTTCATTCCTACATCTGATGCCAACTTAAATTGATGTACTATTATAGAGTTCCGCACATTTTGTTCTTTGTTGCTTTTTGCAAATAAATAAACCTTTTTATTAAAATTTCCCTTTTCTAGTGCACGAATGGCACAAATGTTTTCAGTATTTAGTCATTGATTTTGTCCTTTTTCTATTTTTTGATTTTCGCACTTCGTTGAGATTGCCTGGAGCTGCCCGCTGAATGTGAATGAGGTCAGAAGCCGGCAGCCGATAACAAACCCAAAGAACAGTCCAATTAAAATGAGCTGTTAGACAAGTGCAAACACTTTATGACGGACTCATCTATCATATGGGAGACAACAGTGTCTGAGGCGGGAAATGTGCCGCAAAAAAATGTGCCGTCGCAGTTGTCTTTGAGGTACAGTGCACAGACGGAAGCGAAGGAACACGAGGCTAAAGTAAAAAGATAAAGAGATTTGTGCTCTGACGGATTATCCTGTACACACATAAGCATGCGATAGAAAGTAGACTGGGAAGTCTCAACAGAAATAACCTGTAACATAATAAATACAGGTTACAAGCAAGTGTTTGAAATTTGCTGAATCACTTTATTGATATCTGTTGAAGGATTAATAAAGATTGGTCCAAGCCACAGTTGTTACTCGCACGGACGCATCAGAGAGATCAAATGACCAGGTAGTAAGCAGACTGAAGTCATATCTTACTGTATGAAGTTAATGACATTTTAATGAGTTTCCAGTTTGGAAACGAGTGTGAATAAAATGACTGCGCCCGCAGCAGCGGTCGTCAACCCTGACTGTGGCCTGCGTGCATTAATGAGAGCCGTGTTCGGACCGACGCCTGTCCCTCCACGGAGACAGCAAACCCGCCGCTGCGGGGGTCATTCCCATTTAATGAATGTCACCGAGCGGGAACTCCGGCAGCACCTGTAATTAACCCAGCTTGTTTTGGTGGACGAGTGGCCTCGGCGGCGAGGGGGAGACATGATATGGTGTGTGTGTGTGTGTGTGTGAAGACGGCCATCTTCATTCAGGGATAGTGTCAGCATTGATGAGTCGCCGTTCAGGTCGTCTGCCGAACACTTATCAGAGAAATCAGAGAAAAGTGTCGGAGAGAGGAGATAGGACCCTCAACCAAGACCGCATGTCCGGTTTTGCCAACTTGTCCAAAATATTCAAGCTACGCAGAATCAGAATCTTGTTTGGTGTATTTCCAGGAGAAGTCATCCTCGCATCAGCTGGTGGCAGAAATCAGACAAATGATCCAAACACTGTACTAATTTGACAGTGATGAAGATGCTGAAATGCTGAGTTAAATTAAATGAATGAAATGCTGCTCAAGCATTTTGTACAGATTTTTGCCTTCAGTTTGATTTATTGCCTGTGCCAGGATGTCCCCACTGCAACATTTAAATAATACAGTTCATTTTTTTAATGGATATTCATGGACCACTGAGATTTGTCACAATAAGTAAAACCATGTTAAAGGAATTCTTAAAAGCTTATTTTTGAAATATATTCAGAAAGCTTGCCTTGAATTATGCGTGCTGATCCTCAATCCAAAAAAAAAGGTAAACCTGCATTAACTGATTTCATGGTCACTGGGCGGTAGCAGAAACCTGCTGATGTACAGTAATGTCATCTTTCGTTCACATGGCTAACACGTGAGCGTGTGGTCTTTGTTGTACGCATACAGCAGACACAGCTGAAGCGTTCATTTTGAATTCCTGTTTGTGTCCATCTGTGAACTCCACCTTTCTTTTTTCTCACCACCAACTCCTGAGGGGAAGTACAGTGTGTCGTTCCTAATCGGCCCGAAGCTTGACCGGGTTAACTAAGATCTAACTTTCTGTTGTTGGTGGGCAGGTGGTGCACAACGGGTTTGGAGAAATGTCCCTGACTGTGTAAAAGTCTTGTTCGGATGATGGGGTTATTTGCTTTGTTGGGAACCTGCGTCGTTGCCTGGTCTCGTCACATGCACCTTGTTTGTCTGTAACTCAGCATTTATTGCTGCCGATGAACTCTTGGAAAGTTGCAGGATTAAGGTCACATATTGTATCAGAAGTGCCCTTTGCAGTGTCACTGGAACATTATTCATGTTCAGGTCTAAATGCAGCTCAGCATCCACGTCATTTGTCGGCCGCGTTCGCTCGTCATTTCAAATGAGAAGCTGTGCTTCATAATTACATGACAGAACCCAAACCACCCATCGGGGCCTGCAAGAACAGCGCAGTAATGAGATAATGCGGCACTTACCGAGCTCCAGATGAATGCTGGGAACAAAGGAGTTGAGGAAGAACATGAAGATCACCACGCCAAGGACGGACACGCACTTCACCAGGAGAACTTTGTCAGTTATTCTGTGCTGTGGAGGACGAAAAAATATAATCTTTATGAATGGTGGGTCGGGGGGGGGGGGGCTGATTTTATCATGCAAGCGACGGTATTTGTCTAAAGTGAACTCTCAAAGAGTCGGCCTACTTCATTACTGAGATAACATCGATGCGCCACAGTGGCTGAGGAATATGTCGGAGGCGATGGACTGTGTGAAAGCTCACCTCCTTCTGCAACTCTTGAATGTTTTGCTCCCAGTTCTTATCCTCCTGAGAAATTTCTCTGTTCACACAGACGACATTTCAATTTTAGGATTCATTTCACAAAACATGCACTTTCTTAACCGCTTGAAATATTAGGGAAAGCATTCAAATCATCGCCTCTATTGGCCGCTTATGAATTTATCCTGAATGTTGAACTGTTGAAGTGTTTGTTGATTTTTATTGCTACTTTCTGTATTTTTCCATGCAAATTGTGTTCAAGGACTTGCTAAAATAGTATCCAAATCCAATCGACCTTGGACAAAATGACGAAAGAAACAGCATTTTGATAATTTCATTTACAAATTATGCCACTCTAATGTCTTCATCATGTGCGTGAAACAATAAGTAACGATGGTCGTGGATTTTTCAGTGAAACTGCCAAAAGAAAGTGGAGAAAACGTGTTCTTTAAGTGAGCCGATGAAAGCGTGCTTTTGAAACAACAGATGCATTTTCTGATTTCACTGCTTTTCTTCTGACCGTTGGAAGGTTTTCATCATCTTGCGGAGAAGATTTTCCAGGTTGAGGACTTTCTGCATCAGGAGGCACTTCACAGCTGTCTCCTCTCGGCTGGCGGGGTTGATGCGCTGAGCTGTTTGCTTCCAAACCAGGATCTCGTGCTTGAGTTCTGGGGGGACAGAGAAAAGCCATCTGTGTTTTGTCCTGCACTACCGCACATAGTCGCTGCAGTGGCCAAGCTCTGTGGCCGATTTGGCTCAGGAAATGGCTCCTATGGCTGAGGATGACTGGGGGGATATTAGGATGTTGTGGCTCAATATGCTGTGAGCTCCCGTTGAGGGACTAATGCAGCCAGGCGATCGGCACATTGACCAGCTGAGGAACGGGCAACAATGAGGCAGAGACGCAGCTCGAGGGAGCTGCACACTTGTGTCGATATCAGTAGGGGCCCTCCTTTTTTTTTTTTCAGGAAGGTTGCTAGGTGACCTGAATAGGTTCCGACTGGCGCAGGGAAAGAAACATTCCTGTAAGCGAATCAGAACAATTACCAGGCGTGCCACGGGGCTTTTGTGCGGATTTAGCCGGGCCGGGGGTTGGCGGGAGAAGCGGAAACTCCACAGGGTGGGATTTTCCGACGGGCTATTGGACCGGCATTGAACAATCACCGCGGCGATCAGCGGTGCGGCTTCCTTCGGGTCGGCCGCGGGGCTCAGTGGGACAGAGAGTCTTCCTTACTCCCCGGAGAAATGGGAGCAAGTGCGGCAACGGTGGCGTGTTTTAATGATCCCCAGCTGAGGTTCTCCCGGGGGGGGGGGGGGGGGGGCGGTGGCTGATAATAAGGGGCTGTGGGAGAGAAGTTCACAATCTCAAACACGAATATCATCTACATATCCCGGGGCTCGTGTACAAAGTGAGTGACACGGAACAGATGGAGCGCACAGCTCCTGTTCAAACTACGCACCACCTGTCATCCTTCTTAAATGGACAGTATGCCAAAGACCCTTGAGAGGTAGCTCAATCATTTTTTTCCTCCCTCTGTCAATGGATTATAAATGAGACACACAAACGAACTGTGGAGTGCCAGATTATCTCAATAGTTTTAAAAGCAAGATTAGAGAAGGCGCGTCATGCTGCTCTCTGGTCACTGCCAGCCAGTCAAAGGGGTTTTTACTGAGATCAGCCATGTGATGTCTGGGACACTTGGTGAGTCACCGGTCTCACCGGAAGCGGAGCGGCTGGCGAAACAAAATGCAAGTGGTCCGACCCGGTTAATGGTGTTTATCTTAAAAGTGAGTTTTAAAAAAACCTACAAATAGCTGGAAACCCGGAACATCTTGGATATTAGATCAGATATCAGACGGCGGCGGGGAGATCCTCCCTATATGTTCCAGAAAATGTATATCAGAGGTGACAAGGTCATCTGATGAGGACAGTGTACGAGGGAATACTGTGGGAAATACCTGAGGTACACAGGGGGCAAAGGGCACCAGATACCATATGTGGTGGAATGAGAGTTAATTAACTTCCATGAGGTCAATGCATCAACGTAAGAAGCGAGAAAAGATTCGGTATGAGCAGATGTTCTTGGGGGTAGTCTGATAATAGTAATTAAAGAAGAAACCTTCAGAATTGATTTTAAACTGTGATGCATCTGCAGCTTTCCCACAATTTACATTCCAGCTCCATGACAACATTATAATTTCCCTGCATAGACGCACCCGTCATCGCTTCAAACAATCATCATCTGCGTAGAAAATGAAAAGGGAAGGACTCATTTGTTTAACAAAAGTATGAAAAAAGTTTTTTCTTCCTTTAAATATTTGAACTCACCAACAATTTCGATTGACTCCTTGTTGTAGAGTTTTTTGTTCCAGTAGAGCATCCGCAGGAAGGGGAACGAGGTGAGAAGGACGAGGATTATTCCAAGGAACATGTAGCCTGTGAAACTGGCGAAATCGATCCCCTGTAAGAGACACAATAAAGAACTGTTGGACAAGAAAATGAAGACAGATCCCACATTTCTCTCATGCACAATCATCAGTTTTGGTAAATCACTGTATACAATGTTGCTCTAGGCTTAAAACTTTCCACTTTTGATAGAGCTCATAGTTCGGTCCAACTGAGCCCTGATTCATCCGTAAGATATGCTGTTATAGGCCTAAGATTGTTGCTGGAACTCCCATGATGCTTTGTGCTTTTCCTCTTGTCGTCCGTCTGCAGGGGATCAAGATCACCTCTCCCTTGTCCCTCATATTCTTTTCTCAACCCAACCTGTTGCACGTTTTTTTTTCTATATATATATATATATATATTAATATATTGTTCTACAATATTGTAAGATCTTTACCTGTGTTCCTTGAGGTAATGTATGTTGTGATTTGCAGCAATAACAGTAGAATTGAATTGAACTATAGCACTGACACAAAGTTAAACCTTCTCAGAAAGAATCTGCGGAGAATTACGTTGACATGTTTCATAGAAACTCGAGGAAAGACATGCAAGCAGGAACGTTTGAAAAATTCTAGAGGTGTTTAAAATACACAAAGTATGATTAATGAATGAAAGTTTATACGCGAGCCTGAGAAAATGACATGAAAGAGTGGTGATTAATGTTTCATTCAGCTCCACAATGCTCTCGATTGGCATGGACGTCATTCCCTCGAGTAAGAAATAGCCGCCCAGCTGACGTTGTACACTAAATTGAGAGCAAATCCTCTGATTCATAGCCTCCGAGTTTGCTGTGAGTGATTCAAATTGTCTTTAACTTGCGGAGTTTGAAGAATCAAACTACATGTACTGAGTGATAAAAGTGGTTAATAGTGACCTCTGCAGGATTTGCAATTACAAATTGCATTCGGACAAAGATAAAGAACTTGCCACACAGGACCTGAATGTTTTGAAATGTTACATATTAGTTTCCAGTAGCTGCAGGAGGCCTGCAAAATCTTAACCATCTCATTAATGATACAAGAGGTTTAACGCAAAGCTTCCGCTCATGTCACACTATCTAATTCCATCACTCTGTCACCTCCTTGCCTCACTCATATTAGTCTGACTACTCCTCCATGCCTCCCTCCACAGAGACCCGCCCCTCTCATTCAGCTGTGACCCTCAGGGCCGCCTTGCGGGTTATAGGCCAGCTGCTGCCCCAAACCCGCCGCAAATGAAAATCCTCGTCATTTCTGTTTAAGCCTCATGTTTAGCCGCAAACTCGAATCAGAGAACAATTTGAATGTCTTGTATCGGCGGCTCTGTCCGACGAATATCTGTAACCGACGGACACGGGAGACAAGGTCTGGGTGTTCTTGCTGCTGTATTCCTGTTCTCGGCCGTAAGCAGTGACCCTGGTGTGTGTGTGTGTGTGCGTGTGTGTGTGTGTGTGTGTGTGTGTGTAGTTCAGAGCCAGCGACAGAGACTCCTCTGCCTGATTGGAGGAGATCCATTCGGCAGGTACAGTCGCCATGAGTGCCTCAGTGATGTGAAACCAAAATGAGGTGGGGATTTTGTATGCTACCACACTCTGTAACAAATCAAAGACAAGGACACTCTGATGAGTGGCAGAATAAACACATACTTTCACAGCTGTGCCATTGTTTCTATCTCTGGATTTTCCTCCCCAGAATATCCCCCTTTGACACAAACAAGCAAGCACGCAAACAGACAAACAAACCCTGCTGCTCTGTCCCCGTGGTTCTGTCTCCCGGGAAACGGGAGCCAAGACAAACTGGACAGCGGGGGCTGCGGGGGGGGGGGCTACTGTACACTGGAGGAGTCAACGTACCGCTGCACCCGCAAAAAAGGCTCAAATGTCACACGCGGTGGCACATCAAGCAGCTGGAGAAATGTCATGTCTCCTAGTGATGCAAGAGTGAAGGTCATGAGATGTGTCTTAAAAGTCGTTGTCCTTTTTCGGGAAGTGGCAGGCTTCTCTGATTGACTCAGTGAAAATGTCCCTACATTGTTGTCTGACTTCTATTGTTTGTCACAATCTGTACAAGAGAGGACAACAAATACACATACGGTGCGAGAGAATAACAATGTAGGAGTGTTAAGTGCAGTCATTTTTCTAGTCCAAACGTCAATGTCAATCTGTATAAATCATGAAATGCAGAGTATTTTTAAGAAGAGGCTAAACTAATCATCCATTATCTACACTGCTTCATCCTTTAAGGGTCGCGGGGGGCTAGAGCCAATCCTAGCTGACATTGGGCGAAAGGTGGGTTTTTCCCCCCCTTCGCCAGCCAATCACAGAGCCAACAAACAACCAGCCACACTCTCATTCACACCTATGGTCAATTATATGTCCAATTAGCCTGACCCCAGGTTACTGGCTTGGCTTGGACTGTGGGAGGAGGCCGGAGAACCCGGAGAAAGACCCACGCAGACACGGGGAGAACATGCAGACGGAAGCGGGATTTGAACCAGTAACCTTCTTGCTGTGAGGCGACGAATCATACACACAAGAATAAACGAATTCTATGTGTGGGGGACTCTGTTATTTAACCCACAGGAAAACAGTGGGGCGTTCGGTTACAATGGTTTCCCACATTATTGCATCAGGAGGGAGTGACACTGTTTCCTTTACATGTTTAATCAAGAGACCAATCCCCCCAAAAAAGGGGTCTTCAGCGTTCTCTGGCAGGTGGGTACAGCCTGCGGCAGGGAGGGGAAGCTTCATTAGGGAGGAAGGAAACTGATCGGCTGCTGTCTCGCTTACGGTGACTCTTACAAATGTTTTGGAACGTGCTAAAATATGGACGAAGACAGGTCTTATAATGACTTGACCGACTGTATGTGACGCTGGGCAAGCACCTTGAAATCGGAGGGTGCTGCAGTTTCTTTTCCCACAGTTTTGACATATCTAATTCCTGTGATTTATGATGGCGGCAGCGAAAAATATGATTTGGTTTCTCTGCCACTACATCTCCATTCATCACCTGCACATCAGCATAAATAAGGGTCATGCTAGATGACTTTTAAAACTGATGGTCACGGAAGGGATATGAAACTCGATATTTCCCCTTTTGTCTTGTTATTATTCTTTACTCCACGCAAGTCAAGTAGAGCATGACGTTTGTTTTACTGAGCATCTGGTCCGTCAGATCACAAAGGAGCCGACCTGCGACAGCACATTGGTGCAGGTTGAGGTAGGGAGAGCAGCAGAGGTGCCTACTTCTTTGTGCAGGTCCTGATTTGACACAATGATCACATTTGGTGGGTCCCCGACAGCTGTGGCGGCCCCTCCGATGTTGGTGAAGATTACTTCGGCAATCAGGACATGTCTGGGGTCTAGATTAAGCACCTCGCACAACCTGCAAAATTAGATGGGGACAGAAAAGCCCCTCTGCCCTGATTAGATTGCAATGGGTGAGAGTAATAAACACAGAATATGAAAAGATATTGAAAGATAAAAGGCATTAACACGGTGGCTGGTTACAGAATATCCTCCCTGCCGAGCCTGGTAACAAATTGGAGCACAGTTTTCCCCCGGGTCTGTGTTACTGTGCATCAGGTGTCAAGTCTTTCTTTTTTTTTTTTTACTTTTTTTTGCTATATTTTGAACTTCTGGCAGCAAAGGCAATTTTCAGAGCTTAATAATGTAGTACGGATTCAATTCAGCGGCTGAAAATAGAGACTGAAACGAGGAGGAGGAGGAGACAGAGGTGGGCGGATCATGGTGGATTTGTAAGACATCACACTGCAGTAAATTATAGCTTCCGTGTAGTAGCTCTGTTTACAGGGACGTGAAGTGAGTTTCCCTTCGCTGGAATATATCCAGAGGAGGTGGTGATCTATCAACTGATGTGGCTAATTAAAATAATACTACAGGCTTACAGGATACAAATCACTTCAATTATCTACAAAGATTGTAGAGGATTTTTGTGACATTACAGATTCGGTTTTTTAAACGTCACTAGACACTACAAGAAATTAGCACGGAGAATGAATACTTAAAAAAGTATAAAATAGTTATTTGCTATAGTGAGACTGTTAAGGTCGACACACACTTTCATATCTGTAGCCAGTAAGCTCAGCATGGCACATAGACTTGAACTAATGAAGTCTCCCTCTAAACACTCACTGATCAATATGCTGTATCCCAATTGTTGATTTAATAAAAACATGTGACTACACAAAACAACCATTCACCATTTTACCACCAGGCAAGCTGTTTCTCCCCGTCTCTAGTCTACGCTTACTCGCTGGTCGATTCATATTTACTATAAGAGTGGTGTCTGTCTTATCATCTAAATAGGATCAGATATGCGAATGAGATTTTTCCCATATGTCAAACTCATCCATAAAGAAAGTAGATCAATTCATTCATATAACATTTTTTTCTCCGAAGGTATATCTCCTGTCAAAGTTTAACACTGTGTCGGACCCAGAGGCCCCAAAAATATGCAGGTCCCTTTGGTTAATTGTCCATAGCCTTGAATTAGAGTTATGAGATTTTCCAAACAGAGACGACTGTCAGTCTCTGTGCTGCACTCGGCCTCTCGCCCACAGTCATATTGGATAAGCAGGCACAGACAAAGGATGAGTGAACGTTTCAAGGGACCACACTGTACCTTATGGTGACAGGGGTGAAAAGCATCATGGTGGTCACGTTGTCCAGGAAGGCAGAGAGAATGGCGGCGATGAGACAGAGGATGATGATCATGGGCCACACTCTTCCTCTGGATAACTGGTAGGCCTGCAGAGAGAAGCGACATGATGCGTCTGTGTTAGTGGAAATTAATAACTCATCAAGTGGACGTCTTGATTCTTTCCCATTGACAGTGCAGGGAGGGGTGAATCGAAAGCAGGCGGAGTGAGCGGCGCCGGATGAGGATGAGTTCTGACATGTCTGAGATGTGTTCCAGGCTGTCAACACTTCACGGATGTCACAGTGATGCATCACATATGAATATCTCAATGCCGCATTTTCTATCAGCAGAGCGGTAGCAGAGACTTTATGATGAAGATGATAAACCACTTAGATAGAAAAGTCAGTCAAAGCTTGGGATTGTCAGGCACGCCAACCTTATTTTATAGAATTGCATCATTCAGACACAAGTGCCGATACACTTAACACAGTTACTATAAGAGATTCAAAAGACAATAAAAAGGAACACATGCAA
This sequence comes from Scophthalmus maximus, assembly GCF_022379125.1. Classification (NCBI taxonomy): domain Eukaryota; kingdom Metazoa; phylum Chordata; class Actinopteri; order Pleuronectiformes; family Scophthalmidae; genus Scophthalmus; species Scophthalmus maximus. The sequence goes on along the minus strand of NC_061527.1, from coordinate 20,073,690 downwards.
CGGGTACTGTATGTGTGACATATGTGTTTATGCTCCTCCCAAAAGTCAATTGTCTGTTTTACGAAAAGGGAGACATGGGGCCAGTTGTGTTGATGCACTCGAGCACAGTTCAGGTTCACAACAATGTGGTGGCAGGACTTCAAATAACCATGTAACAGGGCGATATTAAAACCAACACATGGACTTTATTTATCCAAACATCAGACACAAACTCTTGCATTTGTTCCCCCTGCACTGCTGGGATGAGCTGATGGCACCACACCAAATTGCTGATACGCTGTAGAAGTATATCCTGTGTATTCTTATGATAATACGTTTTCTGTGCCGGCGAAACATGGTTTCTCGCCAGGAACAGGTGGTGGTAAATGGTTGCTTGCCAAGAGCCCCAGCCATCGTTGGCTTTACAATCCGCGAGGTTATAATACGGTCTATAATATAAGGCTGAGAGCAGCCAGGCTGGGGATGGTTGGTTATTACGCTTACTTCAGGGGGAAAAACCAAAATTATCATCGTCGTTACTTTCCTCTGCTGAAGTCGGCTTTTTTTTAAAGAAGTGAAGTCTGATGCTGAACTCTGTTGGTATGTAGACCTGTTGTAGCAATAGCAAAAATACATTTGGGGCAAAGTCATCAAACTTTTTCAGAGGCTTTTATCAGATTAGCCTGAAATAACTGGCAGCGGGCATCGCCAAGATTAAACAGCTGTATGATATACATGATGACACACAGATCAGCTCAGAAGTACTATCTTTCCTGGCGTCTTGAGTCTTAACAGTTCATTTTGGCCACCAGGCTTTATTCCATGGGAGTGGCTAACAAATTTTAATTTGAAGTGCCTGCCCTTGTCCAAGTCGCACTTAAAATTCATGAGCCTGCATGACCGCCCCCCCCCCCCCCCCCCCCCCCCCCCCCCCCGACCCAGGTTCGATGATTTATCATTTGTTGATCCACAACATAGCTTGGACTAGCTTTTGACTTCTGCAATCCAGTTTTAGCAAATTAACTTTGCATGAAATAACATGCAACTATAAATCAAAAGAATAAACAACGCAAAGGTTATATCTTTGTAAGTTTGAGCATCCAAACAATCTTCTCTTTGTGTCAGTACTATATATTGACCTAGTTTTTTTAACCCAACAAATCAGATCCTAAAATACCAGGGGACAGTTATTTTCACAGACTTGCCCCTCGTTAATAACTTAACGTCAACAACTGCCATACCTGCATGTTCAAATTGTCATGACTTCTGAAGTCTGATTTTGTAATTCTCTGTGCTGGGACCCAGTTATCTTTTATGGCACAGCCAACTCACCTTCACAGCACAATAATCAAAGAAGCCCGTATCCGAAAAAATGGCCACCAGTACCATCTGTGAAAGAAAAACACATTTTCCATTACGTAACAGGATAACATGTCACCCTGATACTATGGTCACCACAGACAACAAGGAAGGAGATGTTGGTTAGCGAGAAAGATATTTGTAGTGTACCCAACATTCAGGATTCTATATATGCAATAAAATATTGTATGGCAGAAAGTGACTCCAAACTTCATTAATTATCATGGAAAATAAGCTAAATGACACAAAAAAGTTGAACATCTTTGTTTTGTACACAGTGATATATGGCAGTTGTATCTTACATGTATTGCATTTACTGCACACAAATTAAATATATTATTAAAATGAATCCCCTTAAGTTTTGGAATAGCTTCACTTCCTTTGCTTGTATTCAGCAGCATGAGATGATGGTTGTTTGGAGGATTCTACAATCTGTGGTCATGAATCATAATTAAATGAAAGTGTCACTGATCTCGCAGGATTATATTTTAACTTGTGTTAAAGAAGGATTCAACACAGACATAGGCCTACTGCTAAAGTTTTTTATAGACTTCACAAGAAATTCTTGTTTCCATGGAGACAATATTTTTTATGTCAATTTCCATTCATAGAAACAGGTTTCACTGTCAGCAGCTGGACGGGCTGCTTGAAATGGTTTGAATGGAAGTGGATATGTCAGATGGTGATATGGTATATGGTAAAACCTCCCAGGGATATTAAAACAGACTTTTCTGTGTAAAAGTGTGCAAACCAACCTGTCCCACGAGAGATTAGTTTCATAAATGAACAAGAAGAAGAAGAAGAAGAACATCATTGATCCAACGGGCTCACCATGCCAAACAGCAGAGCCAGCGTCTCATAATCGATCCACTCCACCACAGTGACCAGACTGGGTCGCTGTGGGAGACACAAGGAAAGCAACATTTAACGAGATTCGACAAGGATTAATTGGGCAGCCGTTTTGATTCCCTTGAGAGGGGAACCTCGGAGCCCCGGAGCGGCCCTGGCCTGGGACCCCGACGAAATTCTGGGAGCTAATTTGAATTAGTCTGGCTACGCCCGGCTTGGAGTGGCCATAGGGAGAGGACAATATTGATACAACGCTTTGATTCATTGGTTCCTACGTTTTGCTGAAGTGTATGACGCAGCACAACAGACCAGCTCTTCCCCAAAGCACTGAGGTCGAGCCAGCCACCCCCCGATTTAGAGACTTTACTGAATATAAGGTGCCGTGCGAACATACTGCTCCATAATATCTGACAAGAACTGACTGACGTGAGTAAAAGTCCCACAATTTTCTACCGGGAGAATTCATTTATGGGAAAAATACAGTGCGTGGATTAGCTTAAGTAGATCTAGGACTCATGTACATAATTACACCACATTAGATGAAGAAGGGACTTACGTCACCAATGATAGCCAGAGCAGCCAGGGCTGCAAAAGATCCCAGCAAGGCGGCCAGAGTGCGATGCACAATCTGGAAAATCCAAAGCGATTGGGAGATGAACAGAGGGTAATGCAAGAAAGCTATTAGAATTCAAATATGGATAGAAACAAGTTCACTGTCTCTCACTTTTGCACACGTACATACACACATACATACATACCTACAAATCCAACGTGCCTATTTAAACTGGTCACCGTTATAGTGGGTCAAATGACGTAATTACTTTTGATTAAGTCACGCGAGTGAAATTCATTCTTGGTTATTGCTGTAAAGATCTGGCTTATTTATTAATGAATCCTTATTTATTCCATATTACGTATTATTTGTTTTGCATTAACACCTTGTTATTACTTCTCTCACGATGCTAGTGTTTTACTTTTTTCGTACCAGTGACATGGTCGACATGACACTCTCTTCTGTGTGAAGTAACGAGAAACGCGGAGCTTCAAGGCGATGTCACAAAACGAATCAATGACGCTGTTGAGAGTCGCTCTCCTGCACCGGGCTCCATCACCACTCGCACGTATGACGCACTCCCTTATTAAAAACTGAGCCCCGAGATAAGCGTGGATGTGTTATCGAAAAAGCAGCGCTGCTCCTCTGACATTTAATGCCGCCGCATAAATTGCAGGAAAGTAGGTCGCTTCACGTACAGTATACTGGCAAACGCCGAGGCTGATGGAGAAACTGGGATCCGACTCCCTCGTCTCAGATGGAAGACAAGCTTAGTAAGATTAATCAAACTAATTCCCCGTGATTCGCGTTGTTTAAAGCAGCTTCATTGACAGGCTTAATCTGCCAAAGGAATTGTTTCATGTTAATAGTCATTGTCTTTTATTGTACACTGACACCTCGCTGTACTAAAGAACACTAGAACTGGGCCCCGTCACTCAAGACGAATAACGCTCCCGACTTTCACAAACTGTCTCGATCAACTTGTTCAGATAGTGGACATGTGAGACCAAGACGCATCTTCTCTCGAAAAATAAGGGAAATGGGCGTCCAATTAGTTGCACTGACGGATTTCCTTGTTGCCGTCTAGAAAATGTGAGAGGAAGTGTACGTGTTCAGTCATGTCAGTCAGGCGCGTGTCACATGCTCATCAGACTCCTTTAACAAATCTTCTCCACCCAGGAGTCAGACGTTCACAGAGCTGCAGTCAGGCGACATGCTGCTGATGTCTCAATTGCCGGTGCACTGCGCGCTTCTCCGCTTTGGAGGCGATCCCCTCGCTCCTTCAATTACGGCCTATTCTGCAGGCGGACCTGTCACTTAACACAGATTGCACATGAGAGTGTGTGTGTGTGTTGGGGGGGGGGGGGGGGGGGCGTTAGATGTGCCGTCATCTCTCGTGGCCCACTGTGGACTTTCACATGATAGTGATGCCCCTGAGTCGCCCCTGAGCATCACCTCGTCGCACGCGGGGAGAATCTCCTGTCGAATTAAAAATTCAACACTGACTGGAATGAATAACAATTGCAGATGTTTATATCTGGGGAGCTCAAATCTTAATAAGACCGTGTGATATGAGAGGAGAGATCAAAGTAGTGACAGCTTATATATGGGCATGAATGACCATTTGATACTAAATGAGTCATCAATCAACTGAATCATCAATTTCACACATTATTGACAATCAATCAATCAATGACTTGTTACATATAAAGTACGTTAAGAAAGTAGAGGAAGCTTTTTTTATTGAAAGTTGATAATATTTAACCATATTTAACGTTTCTTTAATACTAAAATCTTTTTTGGATCAACAACAGTTCAGTCGCTTCCATTGCTTTAGCCTGTCAGTTAATCCGGAACATTTACAATTCTAGTTTAATTAGAGCTTTGATATGAATATTTAACACTCGGTTGACACTGCAGATGACATACAGTAAATGTGCATACTGTGGAGATGAAATCTAAAATGAAGGTCTCGTGGTTCCAGAAAATTATGCAGAATTCTCAGATGAGTGTTTTCAATGCCAGGACCTTGAAACCGAAGCATCTGGATGGAAATTCGGCCACGTTCCACATCTCAAAACTATAGGCAGCAGAAGTTTGAGCACAGACTCGTTCACCACCCACAGCAGAGCGCGAGTCCTCACAGGGCCATTTACCTCAAAGATGATGAGAACGTAGACCCCAGCCAGGATGACTCCAGCGATGGCCACCTGCGTCTCCACGGTGACGTAGAGCGACTGGTGGGTCATGGACAGCGGCACCACCTCATCATCGCGCAGGAAGGCCTGGATCGTGATGACGATGGGGTCACTGCGCGGGGGAAAGGAAACGGGGATGACGCCGATGCTTCTCCTTTTATAACACACAATCTGTACTATTGATCCACGTGACACACTTCACACTGACTTATACTGCACTGTCTTCCGAGAAAAAATAACACCATCCTATAACAGGTGCACACCGTATGACATTTTGCAAAACGATTTCAACTAATGCAACTAGGCATTCAATAAAAAAAAAGACCCATGTCATTAAAGCTTCTGAGTCACTAGGACACTTCAGTCACCAGGGGGCCTCAACGCAAAGTAATGTCTCGCGTGTTTTGTTGAGCATTTCATCTTTCATAAACTGTGGGAGCTATGAAAAAAAAAAAGGTTTTGTATGTATGTGATGTTGATCCATAATATAATATTTGAGTCTCAGCAATGAAATACCGTTCCTTTGGAATCTACCTCTCGTGTGCCATTACTATGATTGTCCGTTTTATTGAGGTTGTCTTTGATGCAGGGTAAGGGCTCGGACTACCCTCCTCCCAGCTAAAATAAGCATTCAACGATCCACCACCGTTCCTCCGGGTACTGCTCATATAGTCTTAAAGCCTCACTTGACCGTTTAAGGAAGCTATTGATCCCCATGCGAGTGTTTTCGACAAAATAGTCTGCTCAGATCAATGCGCCGCACAGCGTTCTGAGTACCTGCTGAGCATCTCAAAGGTCTTCGTCACCAGCATCTGGTCGCTCCGCTCGCCGTGCACAGGAATGGTCCAGTTGTGGATCACCTGTTCACAGACAGCGTGGTGAACGGGGTGCGCTTTCATTCACCGGTGATGCAGCAAGAGAGGCGCGGGGAAAGCCCCCTGGGGGCGGACATGCTGCTCTCACCTGCTGAGTCCTCCTCCGCCGCTGTCCCGGCTGCTCGCTCTGCTCCACCTGGACCAGGAGGTACTCCTGGCTGGCGAGGTCGACGGCCCCGCGCGTGAAAGGCCCCCCCAGCTGCAGCTTCAGCAAGGCGTTGTCCCGGAAATCCGTCAGGTTCATTGCTGTGGGAGCGCGGGCGGGTCAAGGGGAAGAAACGACCGCCATGTTGGCGCGCAAGAGGAGCGGACCGCGTGGAGAGCGGACACGACGAGATCGAGTGGTCTCCTGGACAGCGTAGTGTTCCTCTCAGAGACACTGTTTCAGACCATAAAAACTCGGGCTCATTCTGTGTTGGACACGACACACAGACGATCGCACACAGTGCAACGCAGCAGCAGAGAACATTTGTTTGCCACCGCTTCCTATTTCAGGATGGCTTCCACTCCCCGCAGCATTCCTTCTGATTGCAGCTCGATCAGACCCTTGTGGATTCAAAGGTGTTTTCTCTCTCTCTCTCTCTCTCTCTCTGCCTTAGCAGCTCAGCGTGCGGCACGCTCAAAGTAAAACGCAGCTGCGTTCGCGTTCCACCCCTCTCCTCTTGACTGTGTTGGTCAAAGGCCTGCAGGGGCCTTTTGAAACCCTCTTTCTCTTTTGTTCCTCATTTCTGGACGTGAGATAGCCTGGACTGCCGACGCGCATCGACAATACCGTTGCAGTAGGAAAGGATACAGAAGCTGTCCGTGGGGGAGACGGCCAGCATCCTCCAGGGGTTGTCTCGATCCGGATACATGCTGAAGAACAGCTGAAAGCAGAACACATTCAACATGCTGTATTATTGTGTATAGTCCACAAAGCTCTTACCAGACGTACAGACATGATGAGGGAGAAAAGAATGCGGTGTACGGGAAATGTGTTCATTCCACTGAGAGAAAAATTGACTGTGGAAAAGGTGGCTTGCTCAACCGCCAATTGTAATGGCCTATGCTGAATATTAAAATACACGTAGTGCGGGTAGTGAAGCCCGGGCAAAAGTGCCCGAAACCTGTATTATCTCGAATGACCAGCAGGGGGCGACTCCACTGGTTGCCAAGAGAAGTCAATGAGAAAATGACTCTACTTCTCACGTGATTTGTAAAATGAGTTACTAAGGAGACGGTGTCAGCGCTATGTCTCAAACGTGAATGAACACATTTCCCGGAATGTTGAGCCGTTTTGTAATGGAATAAACAAAATGAGGCAGAGTGAATTTTTGAAAAGACGTAGACACGTCCACTCACACTGCACAGGACGACGATGGTGAAGATGATGGCGATTTTGGAGACTTTGAAGCAGCATCTGAAAAACAAAATGCACTGAATTGTAAAAACGAAACCAGATCTTTTTTTAATAGGACGGTGTTCGGTATGATGGTGCACTGCATACCAGTGTTTCAACCTACAGTGTAGTTTGTTTCACTGTTTCACCTCATACGATAATCAAATGAAACCCCTGAGAGTGAACATAACAAACAAAGCTTCTTTTTTTTTTTTTTTAAAGGGCCCCAAGTTAGCTCTTGAAACAGGCCCCCAGGTGCTTAAAGCCGTCACTGTACAAGAAGATATGGTTTTGTGTTCACAGGTCGAAAGGAATAAAAGGTCAGGAACCACCTGTGTGTGGCCAGTTCAAGTGTCTCACCTCATACTACTGGTGAGTCTGAAGTTTATGTTGAGGTTTTCCAGGGGGTCGCTCTTCTCCGAGGAGCTGGAGCGGGACAGTGACAGGCTGGTGACCTCGCTGCCCAGTCGATACCTCCTCTCCAGGTCCAGGGAGCTGTTGTCCCAGGGCTCGTCCCCGCCGACGAAGCCGGGGTTGTGCAGGGTCATGTAGGTTGTGCTGGAAGAGAATAATCACGGTCGGTCGTCTGGACATTGACCACTACAGCTTTAGGGACAGAGACAAATGAAATGGCAATAGGAACAAAAAGACACTGACATTTGAAATATTCCGATACTGAGTCTGTCACAGGGAAGAGACCTAGTCACAATTTCATTACATGCATTGTACTCTGTGTAAGAAGGGTTGTACAGTGATGTTACAAGTTGAGTCGTTTCATTAAATGACCGCTAGTACGACATTCTGACTTATGACTAATACCAAACATTAAAAACAAAATGTATAATCCAGTCAGACATTACAAGATAACCTGAATGAAAAACAGCTGTCCGGAAGACTGCCTCAGTGAACATCAAACTCCAGATTATGCAGCCCAAAGGTTTTCATGATAGTATACTGTATATAAATATGACATTGTGAAAAAAATAATCATAAGAACAATGTGCCCATTTGGTGAATGAGACAAACCTTTACGAAATAAATACATTGTTACAAATGATTTCCGGCTTAATACTCAGGCCCTGTTGGCTACAGCAGACCAACAAAAAGATCATAATTATTACACAACTTACTGGTTATGTATTGAAATTGAATCCATTATTTAGGACTATTTATTCCATAATGTCTTATCGATGTAATGATGGATTTCTAATCAAAAGTGTGAGAGATTACTCACCTGTCATCTTGAGAGAACCTCAGCAGAGGCGACCTCTCTGTGTGGTTGGCTGAGTTCGTTTTTCCTCTGAGAATGTTAACCACGCTGAAATTGTGCCTGGACAGAAAGAAAGCAAGATACAATGGAGTATGATGAGTTCCAAAAGCGAACAAAGAAAAAACACTTTTCCGAAACTTAAAAATAGAGATTGCGTGAGCTCTGACCCCAAAAGTTAAGCCCCTCAGGTGTCACGCCTCAGCTGCCAATCACTGGCTAAAGCAGTTAGTCAGACCCCGAGTAACCCCCCGGTGGCGGAGAGGCGGGCGAGCAGCTGGTGACTCGATCATTAAAGTGCCTTTTAGTCGCCCTGCTGGTGCACTGTATCCCCGAGGCCCCTGCAGGCTGCGGCCCTCGGCGGCATCACACAGGTGGGACAGTGTGCGTGTCTCTCACAGAGGAACACATTGACAAATATCCTCTGTTTTTCTTCTTCTTCCTTTTTTAACATTAAAAAAAAACAACCCCTCATTAGAACAGTTATTTAATCGAATACCAACCCACTGAGCCAGCGTTGGGGCTACAGTAATAAATCTATCACTGGGAGGAAATTGGTGTCGGTTAGGTTTGTGACATCTTATTACTTTAGTTAAGATCTCTATTATATGCGTGATGACTCAGTCATCCAGAAGGCCCTCAACTGGCAGGTGTTACAGACAGACAGACAGACAGACAGACAGACAGACAGACAGACAGACAGACAGACAGATAGACAGACAGACAGACAGACAGACAGATAGATAGACAGACAGACAGACACATACTCGTACGCAACCACAACGAGTTCTCGCCTCTTCTCTCCCTGACAGGAGGCTGATCCAGTCCCCTGGATGTGACTTGGCAGGGAGGTCCTGAGCCTCGAGAGAAGGGATTATACATGGGGTCTTTTTAGGACACGCGATATGATTAGAAGTGGCCGATGGAAAATAGGAAGTATATTCCCAGGAATTATTCGTCATTTCTACTGATTTGTATATTTATGTATGTATATAATATTCCTATTTCATGTCCTGTAAGCGTGGTGTCTGGTCATTTGTATATTTGGCTATATTGTCTTTAGGGAGGTGCTATGTGAGGTTTCTTTTCATGCATCAGTGCCGTGACGATCAACAGATTATTTTTTGGGCCACTTGGTGGCAGCAGAAAACTTATATGACAACTCTGACTTAGTTCATAGAAGCATAGAAATTACCCAGTTTTTAATCCCAATGACGTCACAGCCACGGGTTTGAGATTAGCGCCCCCCGAGTGACTGGGATACACACCCACAGCCACACACACTTAAGTCTCTCTGTGAATGAATGTTCAGTGTTTTTCCACATATGTCCATACATTTCCTGGGAGATTTAACCAACCCGGCATGTGTAATGTGATTTCTGCACGTGTGGGTCGGATTCTCCTAACTGTTATCATGCCTTGGCCCCGGGTCAGCCCGGTGACGAGAGAGAACGAGGGCTAATCTCCCAAACTACAGCACGAGAAAAACTCAGCACGTGTAGATGTTTTTCACGCAGGCCCGACAAACGTGAGAGTGCAGTAAGGGGGAACCTGACCAGTAAAGTTGCTAACCATTCGTCCAAAACAGGGATCTCAAAGACGATGAAACACTCCTCAGCCGGAATTACGTAAAACCGAAAGCAAAGACTCAGCTCCTGGATTCGTCTGAAGCTGCATGAGCTTGATCGGCCTACAGCCTACTGTACAAAACAGGGGAGCTGGTGGACCCCAAAGATTCTTCTCAATGTTGACAGAGCCCGAGAAACAAGACCAAAACCAACAATGACCAGTGTCCCGCAGTGAATTGTACGGACAGATGTTGCCTGCAGTAATAGTACCTGTGTACCCGCTATACTCAATACTTCAGTGCCAGAGTTCGACCATCGAAAAAAAAAATCGAATTCCACGTCGACGGGCCACACTGCTGCGTTCCATCACGTTCCTCCATTGCCAGGGGGACTGTGATTTGTTTCAAGGCAATCCCACAAAGACTGACCTGTGGCCCTAAAAACTCGCTGGTGTCACAAATCACAGCTAAAGAAATAGTCCCATGCTTAAAAAGAAAACAAAACGCTTTTCTTTACTTCTCAGTAAGAACGACGTGGCTTGGGGGCGGAGGGCCACGCACTGGGTGGGCCATTTAAAAAATATTGATGGATCTGGGATTTGTTTCACATAAAAATAAAAATAAAGTAAAATATTGCCAGCCATATTCTTAAATAGTCTGCCCACACCGTGATGACCTTTAAAACCTTTGTTTATTTAGTTGTTCGCCAGATTCTGGCCAGATGCCACTTGGCTGTTCTCGTGACTGACACCCGGTTCCATGAGTTAACACTCCCCTTAAGCGTCTCTCCCTCCAATCAAAAAACACAACTAACACAGAGACCGGTGAACCGGTTCGCGAGAGAGCAGGAGTGCATCACACAGTCATACCCATCCTCTTGTCGAACTGGGACAAAGCCCTCTGTGTGGATGACGCACTGGCCCGAGGGCAGCGCCGCAGACTGCTGCAGCTTCTGCGTCTCGATCCTCTCGGAAATGTCCTGCAGCAGGCGGAGCTCCCCAAAGTTCCCCGCCACGGCCTCCGGTGACCTCAGGCTGCCCCTGCCCTGATGGCCCTGGGCCGCTGCCTGGGACATCTCCATCTCCAGGTTGCTTTTGTTCTCCAGATACATGGTGGGACCGCTGGAGGGCACAAAGGAGGAGAGCTTTGTTACAGTAGATATCGGAATTATAGTCTTTTTTTTCTTTTTGAACCACTTGAGGGCAGTGAAAACAAACTTTATATTGACATATTATCACCTGTTAAGTTGACAGTGGCTCACATGTTAGTAAGTTAATTACACCTCCAGATATGGAGCAACGTCGTCGTCATCATTCATGTGTCGTCGTGTTTTCCATCCAGCCAAGAGAAAGGAAATCCAACATTTACTCGTCTTTTATCTCCGTTTTGGTCTCCACACACTCCCGGGGGACACACTGCATCTGACTCTTTAGCTTCTTGATATGTTCACTGGGCTTTTTTTTGCTCACTGTGTCTATTGACGTAGAGCAGGAAGCGCACACAAGTGAGAACAGCTTCCTGCTGCTGATGCTGCTAACACCGTGACAACGGGCCACAGACTCAACAGAGTCCAGAGGATTGACTGTAGCAGCTTTGGAGTAAAAGCAGTGACCTCTTTCCCCTTTTTTAACTCAGCTCATTAAAAAAAAAAAGTTATCTGCTTTACCTACACCACAGATGATGTTGGTTTTTTTGTGTGGCTTTTTTTTTTATCAGTTTCACGTCAACAGTGTTTCAGCCGTGCAAGTTTTACGAGCCTCAACACAAACCTTGGGATGAGTTATTGGGAAGAAGTCGACCGCTTTTGCAGCGCTAACATTCCCCTCTGCTGTACGCTGTAGGCCGACCATTTCTTAAGTTCCGATCCGGCCCGCACCATAGAGTCTTAACTGCTCTCGTCAGTTGCCATACGAACCATATACTGTACGTGTGAATCAAAACCCTTGTCGTGCCAACGTCATACAGAGGGGAGTCGACAGGCTGTTATGAAAGCCGGGTGATTGTCGGCGCATGCATAGCACGGCAGGAGGTCAGGGGACGAGGTCAGCCACCTTGAACACGTGGTCCACGTCCGCACAAAGGAATGCGTGAATCCAATGGGATTATTGCTCGCATGAAAGGCAACAGGAACTCACGTGCGACATGGGAGCTCTCCGCAAGAATGAGTCTTTGAGCAGGTCGCAGTACAGTGCTGTCAAGAAACTTATCCTTCAGACAATTTGCGGGGCAAAGGCACACCTCTCCCATCGCGGTTACACATTCGTACTGGTAGAGACAGAAACAACATTGTCCAACGATGCGCAGTTAATTCTGACATCCATGTGGGCCTCTCTAAGCATGGGAGATAACATCAGAGGGCTGACTGGTGTCACTCCGTTTGGTTATGCCTCACATAACATCCTTGTCAAATGCTCTGCGATTGGCTTCGTTCCAGGGAAGAATGGTCCTTTTAATAGGACGTCCTGCCCGCGGGATGCTCTTGACGACAAACACCAACTGCTTTCTTAATTTCTCCACCCTCCGTTGACAGCAATTCGAAAAGGTCTCTCGACAAATGCGTTAAGATCAACGACCGGAATCTCAGTCTTTTACGACTGCACGTCTGTAAAAGGAGGATTATCTGTGGCAGGTCTTTGGCCATTTGTCTTTCCAGTCTTTCAATTTTCAGCCTCTCAGACATTATTAGTGATATCGAGATACAGTTTCTCATGCATTCAACAGATATCCATTGGCATACCAGTGGAATTAAGCGGAGTTTTACAAAGCTACTCGCGTACTGTATGGGTTAGGGCTTAGGGTTCGGGCACACGCTCAATTGTGTAACAGAGCGTTCTACTGTAAACCCGCCCCACACAGAGTGCAGAGGGAACTGGGGCAAACGTCAGGTGTTAACTTAGAAATAAAATGAAAACTTTGTTTTTTCTTGTGTGTGAAACACATGAGACAAATGAAAGTCAGCAGACTCACCTTGACGATAGCTGTTCTATATCACGATGATGATGATGATGATGATGATGAGGATGATGAAGAAGCCAGGACAAAATGATAACGTTTGTGATGTTAAATAATGAGCATCACTATGGGAGGGGGGGAAAAAAATCCCTGACGCGTGCCACAGATGCCGGGGCTGTTTTCTCTCACACTCTCTCTCTGTCGTCTAGGTTTCTTCTGCACAGTGATGTGGCTGAAGTCCAGAGAGGCTGAGGTGTTTCCCTTCTCCTCTCCCGCGCGTCCCAGCCAAGGAGGGAGATGGTCCTGAGCGCTCGGGGTTCTGGAGGAGCTCAAGAGGTGGGGGTGAGGCACCGGGAGGGAGTGGCACAACTCTCCACAACAAGCAGCTTAACAGAAAAAGCGTTCCCATTCATTCAGTCACTCGCTCTCTCGCACTCTTTTTTTTTTTTTTTTCACAACCAAACTCCCTTCATCATCCTCCGCAGCATTTGAAACCAGAGGCTGATGTGTTAAAGATGTCGTCACCTGCTTCTTACAGCATTTGTGACCCTGCAAAGACGGAAATAGTGATTACTTGTAACGTAGTTATATTTGCTATACATAACTTTATCATTTAAATATATAACATTTCAGGAATATTCTTTTCAATGACATTGTGTTGGGTTTTTTTGCGATTTTGACATTGACGTTGATGTGTTTCCTGAACCCTGTCAGATATACACCACTGAGCCTAACTCACTATAAAAGGGTGAGTCAACTTCAACAGATTTAAGGTGTTAAAAGGTCAGGCAGGTCAGACACAGAGAGACCTCAACGAAAACTTGACCCACTAGGCTGCGTTCAAAAAAAGAAAAGAAGAAGAAGAAAGCACTATTAAGCTGTGGTCATTGGTGTTCGTATCTTTTCTCTGGGTGGTTGTCATTTATCCATCTCACCAGGTAAACACATCCACAACACATGGGGGTTAGAAAACATTTTTTCCTTCTTTTTTTTCCGAGGAACTATTAATATCTCTGGAGTTTTCAGTCCACACGAATGCGTACGTGATTTTTTAAATTTTTTTACTATAGCTGCTGGTGCATTCATTTTGCCATTTTTTTTAAATGGGTGTAAAAAAAAAAAAAAAAAACACACCTCGAAATGATTTAGTGCAAAGTCGAAGTGGGGGATGCGTCAGTGTGTCTGTGGGCCGGGGGATTTGGTGGGCAGTTAAAGCCAGACTTAGTAATGAGATCAGAAGCTCAGAGAGAACGTTAAAAAAAAAACTTTGTGAAAACTGCCTAACTGACGGCCCCAAAAAAATGAACTGTCTGGTCCCAGGAGTGACGGTCCCATGTGATGAAAGGCCTCGAATGATACGTAATATGCATAGAAAGTTAATGATTACACAAAAGGCCGAAAAGCATTTATACGAGAGTTTTCCTGACAATGATTTTCTTCTGTTTATGCGTCAGCACGCCTTTTTCTTTTCGGAAAATTGAGCCATACACAACTGTTCACTGTTACATTGAAGAAAAATATAAATAAATAAAATACAATTCAAGAATTTGGGGGTTGTGCTGTTGGGTGCCACAACAAAAATCAGGAAGTGTATCTTGAATTCAATTCATCTGACCAAAAAACCCCCCACCACAGAGCAGATTAGGACTTTAACATTCCGCCATCCATGGGCCAAAAGCCAGTGAGCCCGACTAACAGGACTTAGGTCATTAGAAACTCCCACCACTAAGCCCCCCCCCCCCATGAAAATGATCTGTCCGGTGAACAAAAAATATATTTTCCTATTAACGCTCTTTCCCAAAGTGATCTCTGCAGCTGAGGGGGAGAGCGGCGCTTGCCTCTGTTATTCTCAGAATCCGCAGCAGACAATGTTTCCCATTGAGCGGCTCCAGTCACCTGGTCCGGACTCGCTGCTGCCTGTGACACCAGAAGATGAAAGCTGCACAGAGGAAGATGTCCAGGGGGGCTGACAGCACACTGGTCTTGTGGGCCGACGGGAGATGCAGCAGGACGAGCGGAGCCGTCACATGTGGAAAAGAACAGAGGGGAGCGTGAGCCTTGGGGACGGGCCGTTTCATTGAGTGGGCTCCTCACCGCTGAATATCGTCACTTTCAAACACTGACTGTTCATTCCCACAACGTCATGAGTCGTCCTCGGACACTTTTGCGTCTCCCCCGGTGATGCGGGGAGCTTCTCCGCAGCCGAAGTTCAGCTCTCGCTCTTTGCAGCCGTGGAGGAGTTTCTCTGCACAGCGCAACTCCTTTTTTTCCGATCGTCCTCAAGACTTGTGCCATTCGTCCTGCGAGACCATTTACTGTTTCCAGAGCGACGTCCTTGCCACCCTGGGTCACCCAGCACAAACCACGACGACAGCTCTGAAGACCCAGACCCATAAAAAGAGAATCATCAGCTGCACCCTTCTTCAGTCCTACACAACAATTTAGCTTCTTTCAGCACATAACTTGGCCGTTTTCTGTGTGCAGTTTGCATGTTCTCCTCACGTATGTGGGGGCTGTCTCCGGGTTCTCCGGCTTCCTCCTGCAAAGACATGAAGATTAGGGTTAGGTTAACTGGAGACTCTGTATGTTGGCCCTGCGATACTTTGGAGCTCTGTCCAGCGCACATGTCAGATGGGATTGGACCCAAGTGGTATAGATAACACTGGATTATTTCCAATAACTTCATTTATGCATCCGCCAAACTTGGCATCTCCATTAAACACACAGGGGATGTAATGTAATACAAACCTGTTAAACGGGTATAAAACAAGCCACGAAACAGTCATATCCATCAAATGTGAAACAAATATAGTAACAGAAAAGGGTAGGACGGCCATTCTCTTACTCCCAGTCTTTGCTCTGGTCACAGTGGTCTGTATCCGAAAGGGCTTCGTAGGCCAAACCGGTGGGACGCACAGCTTCCCGGGTGTGTTCAGCAGGACGACAGGCTGTGCGGTGCACATACGGCTGAGGTGATTTCAGGTACAGCTGGGTTTTTTAACCTCACCTCCATCATAAACCGCTCAGCCTCGACCTTGCCACCAAGACAGCTCTGACCTTTAGAGGCATTAACACAGGACCTTTTGAGGGGGGGGGGGGGGGGGTCCTGTGGTGTTTGCACATGGATTTTTTAGGTCCTGTGGGTTTTGTGGCTGGGGGCCCTCCCGTCGATCTAGATCTGGGTTCTTCCCGTATCCTACATGCTTGATCGACTCCAGAATGATAGTTTCAGAGTTCACTGGCTGGAATCCAAAACTGGCTGGGGAGGCTGCAGTCACATGATCAGTGTCTCAGCCTGTCTCGGCCCCAGAGACCTCTCAGGACGGTGATCCCATAAAGAATCTAAAGGTGTCCTAACGGGATGTTAAGTGGGTTCAGGGATGGACGTTAAAAAAAAAAGGTTAAAGTTCATGTAGAAGGGATCAGATTTAACATTAACATAACATTAAATGCACATCATGCGGATTTGAATAAGTAGGTTCTACAAGTTTGATATATCAATGCGTACATACATGGATCATACAGATGCATAAATGTACACAAAATGTACTGAAATACTGTCATTTTTAGTGTGAGCCTTCCCTCTGCCCTTTACCGCAGTAGTAGAGCTATTACAAATGACTGGATAAAGCGCTCTAATATATTTCGTTCAGTAAGCAGCAGGCCCTGAGGTTGTCATTGTTAGTCTGAGGATGTGAAAGCAGAATTAAACAAAAGGTCAAGTAAAGCTGTTAAACTTGTCTGAAGAGGAGTCTCGGGCCACTGCGTTCAGATCACGCGGCTCGAGCGGACGCTGCCTCGGCTCAGGA
The DNA here is from genome assembly GCF_022379125.1 of Scophthalmus maximus. Classification (NCBI taxonomy): domain Eukaryota; kingdom Metazoa; phylum Chordata; class Actinopteri; order Pleuronectiformes; family Scophthalmidae; genus Scophthalmus; species Scophthalmus maximus. The sequence goes on along the minus strand of NC_061527.1, from coordinate 20,056,904 downwards.
TGGTCTAGCCGAGGAAGCAGACGGACAGACAGACAGACAGACAGACAGACAGAGAGAGAGAGAGACAGAGAGAGAGAGACAGGCAGGCAGCGAGGGAAGGCAGCTCCGTGGGTCTGCAGCAGCATGTGACTGCATGTGGGACGTGGACAAACGCATGATGATCCAGGTTAAGCAACTTTAAAAAAAAAAAAAAAAAGGCCTTTCACTCAGCTCTCTATTCATGTTGAATCCAGTTTCATCTGCACTGTAAATTAGTGGTGTAACTACTGGCTGAGGACTGAGAGGGCCCGCCTGTGCTTTGAGAGAGATGAGTGATGAAATGGTCCGTGTAAAGCACAGGATGTGGATCCATCGTCAGGAACTTTACTGTATTTGTAACAACTGACATCTGTGCAAAACCAGAAGGCCCATGCAGGTTTACCTGTTAGGCACCAGTGGGTTGGGGTGACTGTCGGACTGGGACTGGATGGATCAGTCATGTGAAGGATCAAAGTATGCATAACTGTGGCCAGAGTCTTGAGGACTGGTGAACCATGTGTAACCAGTATTAATTCCTGGAAAGCCTGAGTGATCCTTGTGTGATTGCTCAGCCACAACAGTGCTCTGGGCTGAATACCAACGTCAGCATGCTATCTCACAATGGCACCGCTAACATACATCTTAGACGAGCACGTTACAATAAAACAAAGAACACCTATAAGTCTGATGGAAGTTTTGAGGTGTTGAGACGTATAGATTATTTGACCTGATGGGGGTGCCAGGAGAAAAGTCAGAGGATCGGCAAAGTGTTTGAAAACTAACTTCTGGTGAAGGTGCAACATTTGATGGCAATCTGTCTAACATTATATTGCCGGGATGAGGTTAACGTCACCTTGGTCGAAATCTGTCCATTGAAAAGGAAAAAAATCGTCACTTTTACCAGGTTTTAAGAAAGATTCTGATCTGTGGCGTTCCAGCGGAACTTTGAATATTGTTGAAGAGTTGTTACCGGTTGTTAATAGTTTATGAATGATATCCTTGAATAAAAGTCCACATTTTAAATAGAATATCTAATTTATACGTGTACACGCACTCACACGCCAACACATTATCCAAATGTGTACAACCACCTCACGATCCCAACTTTGTGTAATGGGTATTACCTCGGTTGAATACAAAGAAGCTGAAGCAGACAACAGATTATTTGACGGAGGGTAGTCAGGAGGGAGTCCTCAGTGTACTGGAGGGTTTAAGATTAAAATGACTACTAGTTACACCTGCTTCTAGAAAATTATTTCTGCAAATATATTGTAGATTATATATCAGAATTGAAATCAAAATTACTAATGTACTTTTTGGGGGGGGGGGGGGGGGTTCTCACAGGCAGGGCGATTTGGTCTATATCACGGGAGCATTCTGCTACTGCATGCCGATTGGTTAGTTAAGGGTTCACGACTGATTGGCCCAGCCAGGACGCTGGCGCTCTGAATCTGAAGAAAAGGGAAACGGGTTGGAATGAGCATCTGAAAGGAAGAACCAGGAGGATCCTCATATGGAACAGCCAAATGGAGATGTAGTAGCTTAAAACCACGGCCTCAGGACAAAATGTCGAATGCCGTTTAGAGGCTTGTAAAGACAAAGAGGTGATGGAAAAGGTGCAAATCTAATCTAATGGAAGTATATATGCTGTTTCTAAAACATAAATTTAAAAAAAGGTAGATTTGTTTATTTTTTTATGTTTTGGGGCCACATCTCCATTGGCTCCCACTCATTCTGGACTACCTTGCAGGCAGCGCCTACACAATCCTCTTAGGCAGTAAGAGTTAAAGTTCAACCTATTTTAGAAAGGATTTGAGATTAGTTAAAGAATATACAAACATGCCAGAGCAGAGGGATGACGCACGTGTCTTTTTATGAGCTATAACAGACCACAATCTTTTCCCAGCTTTACAGCTCTGTAAGAGCCTCAAGATACACATAACAAGTTTCATAAGGCTAGTTACTTTACCCCCTCCCCTCCCTGTCTCTGGACCGTGTTGAAAAGCACCTGACTCCCACCAGCATAATGTTCTTTGTGGTTATTACTGGAAAAGCACTAAGTCGACAAAGAATGCTAATGATTTTTAAGCCAAATCAATCCTTCATAAAGCAGGTGGTTTTTTTTCATCTTCTTCATATTGTCATGCCTTTGAACTACACAGAACCATGTGTGAATTTACAGGGTGGAGTGGACGTAGACGGCACGCACGCACACACACACGAGGGCATTTACTACAGTCAGAGATGAGGAATGTGTAGTGGAGTCTGAGCACGAGTGAGTGAAGGTCTCAAGACCCCTTGATTCTCATCACCTTTTCTTTTTTCTTTCTTTCTTCAGCAGTCGCTCCAGACACTTGTGCACCGCTGACAGCAGCACGTTGCAGGGGTGATTATGGGAGATTTCTTTAATTCTGCAAAGCCACAGGGTTAACAGCGATGTGCAGTATCAAGGTAACACGCCACCGTTGTCCATCCCACAATACAAGGGATTCTTGGAGAAATAAAGAAAAAATATACATTAATTAATTATTTTTTCAGACCCCCCTTCCCCCAGAACAAATCTAGTTCAGTGAGCTCAGCCTTTTACCCATACCCAGGTGCAATTTACACAATAGCCTTAATCCAGTCTACAATTTCTATGATCCAGTTTTTAAGATTTGTCATTTTGAAATTATTACATACACTCCTTGTCAATTTCTGTTATTTTAGATCTTGCTGTGTGTTTAGCTGGCATACATAAAATATTAAATTAAATACGCACGCACTAAATATATCATTATTTCAACAAAACCATCACAAAGGTTGTCGTCTTTTTTTCCTTCATATTTATCAACAGAAATTTATTAACATTTAATACGCAGGAATGAGACCTTCTGTGGATACATGGCACAATCAAATCATATACATTCTTTCAGGAGACAGTGCACAAACATGATGGGGGGGGGGGGGGGTAAATACAGGAATCTTAAAATGACCCTTCGGTGGGCTCCAACTGACGTGAGCCGAGTGAGAAACGTGAGAAAAGTTGTTTTTCTTTTTTTTTTTTAACAAAGAAACATGGCTTTTACCATGAAACAAAAAGAAATACTACCATTTTTAATCGTACATTAATTTCTATATACAAACTGGGGACAAGGTAATTCACACAAACCAGAGGGAGAAATATACCACAGTGGCAGGCTGGAGCCTTTTTTTCTTTACTGTGTAACTGTAATAATATACATCATTTTCATGTAACAACAATCACATGTGCAGTCGTTCACCCCCAAATTATTTAAAAGAAACTAAATCAGAGCAAACCCGTGTTTGTTCCTATCTTAGCTTATAGTGCTTTTAAAGCTCATTGCACATTTTCTCCTCCAACAGATGTTTGTGTCTAAGTAAAATGCCTACATGAATGTGTGTATTAATAACTGAGATCAACGCAGTCTCTGTGTCGCAGCTCCTCCTCCACTCGCCCTTCTGTAAAGGTCAGAGTTCAGTGTCCTGTTAGGTAGTCCTGGGTGGAGTCGGAGGCGAAGGAGTCGGCGTCCTCGTTGTCAGAGTCCTCGCTGCTGTCGTCAGCGGCGGGCTCCCCGGAGAGGGCGATGCGGGCGTAGTCGTCCGTGTCGATGGACTTGCAGAAGTGGATCGCGTATTTCAGCTTCTCCTCCAGGACCTGTTTGCACGAGTACCTGGGCAGCTTGAGCAGGAAGAAGCACGTGTAGGACTCTGGCAGGAAGTGGTCGGGAGGGTTGTACTTATCCAGGACCTAGAGACGGCAAAGAGGTAATAAGATTTACTGTAGGTTCATATTAGTGTCCAGTGACTAGACAACAAACAACTTCAAATTTAAAGCAACAGTCAATACAATCATTCTCTGTCACAAACATCGATACAGCTCTCGTGTGTACAGTAAATATGAAGCTACAGTCAGCAGTGGGTTAGTAAGCTTTCATAAAGACAAGATGTCAAAAATAGTCTTGATTTTCATGTTTTTCACAGGTGATCAGTAACATGTGGAAGACACAATGGCTGAATGAATGGGGCGCATTCGCTGTGAGCAGCAGGTCCCCGAAATCAACTCTTGCGTGTCATTCCCTACACTCCCAACTGTTTCCTGTCTCTCCTTCACTGGGACTCAAATCAAATAAACACAAAAAGGCCCCCCAAAAAAGACAAGCAGAAGTAAATTATTCTCAATTGCAGACATTCCCCCCACATGTGCGTGACTTGTCTGTTAGTCACAAACTTACACACCTAACTCTAAAGAACACACTGTGTAGGTGCCCTGTGTCTTTCCATTCAAAGAAGGCAAACAAGCACATTTCTGAAAATGTCAAACTGGTACTTGAAGTTGTTGTGTTTTTCCCCCCTCCGCCTAACCTGCACAACAAAGTCGCGCCCACGGAAGTCGGCGATGGTGCGAGGCAGACGCGTGCGTCCCCAGACGAATCTGAGGAAGAGTGACCTCTCCGTGTTGGAGAAGGACTCCATCACTTCCCAGAACCACTGGATGAGCGACGACGTCGGCTCCACCCCCTTGTAGGTGGCCACTGACTTCAGCAGGTGGAGAGGGATGTCTGGGCTCCCACACACCTGAGGGGGAACAAGAAAGAGAACAAGAACAATCAGCCCCTGGAGTGAGAACACACAACTTTACACAAAGTGCAACTGCCCTCACTCACCATAGTTTCCAGCTCATAACCAGTGAAAAGAGACAGCAGGGGAACAGGAACCACTCGGGCCATGCCCTCACGCACTGCAGACACCTGCTCGTCGAACTCGTGGAGCCTGCAAAGACAAGAAAAAGAGGCAGGAGGTTTAACCCTCACACGAACAGTAGAGAATGTACCTTTTCTTCATTCTTTTTCTGAATTTTTTTTCTTTCACCTGTAGTTAATTGCCAGGCGCACGTATTCTGCGCGGTTCTCCAGGGTGATGTGGGAGTACTTGGAGCTGAGCTGGATATCCTGGCCGCTGGCGTTGGGCACGGTAAAGGGCAGGGTCATGGCCTCGAACTCCTCGGCCGTGGCCTCGTTGTCCCGGATGAACATCAGGCCGGGAATGAAATCCTTATCGACCTATCAATTCAGAGTTCCAACAACATTTCCCATTGCAAATTTTTCAGACCATATTTGGGTACAAATAGCTAGATGTTTATTAAGTACATTTAATTATATAAAAAGTTTTTTTATATAATATGACGTGTATATATAATTATGTAAATAAATATTTTTTTTATCCAACTGTTAACATTAATAATAATAAATTTCATTTATAGAGCACTTTTCATTGCTAAAAGCAATTACATTCTGACTGTCTGCAGAAACCGTGACTTTCTGTGAAGAAAGTGCAACATAATAGCAGATTGATATTGAAATATTGATACTTCCAATTCCAAGGGTACTGATTCTCATACTAAAACGTTTATTTTTAAACTTTTTTATATTTGAGGTAAATGTCTATTTTATCATCAACAGGGGAAACAACAGAACAAAGAAACTACATTCCACCAGGATATTCAAAATAATTTCAATAGGAACCACTTATCCTTCCGCCTGTCACAGTCATGTGAACTGCGGCTCTGTAGATACAGTAGTGGAAGTGGCAGGTACAGAGAGTGTGTCGCCATGGCGACGTTTATCACGAACCGTGGGAAAATTATTCACCAGACTAGAGAGAGTGAGAAGGATGGTTATTTTTCTAAAATCTTTGGATTCAAGTCCGTTTTGACAAATATTTTTTGTATCATTGAGCTGATAATGTATGATAGATTCAGCTCTATGCGTGTGTGTGTGTGTGCGTGTGCGTGTGCGTGTGCGTGTGTGTGTGTGTGTGTGTGTGTGTGTGTGCAGGAGAGCACACTCATGCCCACAACACAGCTCCTGTGAGCTCCTCACGATTACACTCTTGCTACAGTCTTGTGCTCCCATCCAACCTTTCTGATATCTTTAGGGCAAAACCACAAGACAAGAGAAGCTTTGTGGCCCCTCATTCTTATTATTTGTGCCCCCGCCACCCCCACATTTTCTGAAAGACGATTTGAGAGCTCATGATCACAGCGTGAGGGCAGTTTGTGGGTAATGACGAAGGCAGATTATATATTTGCCTGCGTCTTTGAAGGCCAGGTACAGTGCAAGTTTCCAGACATGTTCCACGCTGTAGTATTCTGTACCACTTAGAGAGCAGGGAGATAATGGGCTTATGGTTTAATCTGCAGAGGAATGTGTAGGTCCTAATGCAGCTTGTAAGGGCTTGAAATTTTATACAATATCTGACATAAAGAGGGGCTTTCCTCTGTGAAGCTGGGGAGACAATCAGAGTTTCTGTGGAGGTAATGGGTACAGTATGTAGAAATTATGTATGACAGTAAGCTGCTCATCATTAAACAATGAGTCTCAGCCAAAAAGATTTTTTTTGTATTCATATCCTAAAACACACTGTTTCATATGAGTTTTTGAAGTATGATTAAGCAATCTGATAGATGCCACATGTGCATGACATTGTCATTCACAACAATTTCACCAAAGAGTAAAAAGAATTTCACACTGGCGCTTCACGTCCCAGTTAGAATTCAATGGAACAGAAGTTTTATTCAAGTGGGTTTTCTAAAAGTCTGACACTAAGGGCGGTATTAGAAGTATTTCCCAGACATTTTCCTCTAAGTTCATTCAGCATTCTGCAGGGTCAAGTTTTGCCTGGTATATAGCCCAGATAATCACCATGGTAACGATGGTCATGGTTATGACCTTTTTGTGCTCTCACATGTTTTGCTGGATTTTTCTCTGTGTCAAAAGGAACCGAATGAAGGTGAAAATGCTCCAAGTGTACAAACTCATCGACGCACTGGCACCAGAGCTGACAAAAATAATCGGTGTGAATGTGCCGGAAGATAATATGAATTCTTGTAAACATTCAGTGGGAAAATATCTTTGTAAGAGTCGGTTTTTGCATGAGCTCCACAGTTTGAAATGTTAAATTATGCTTCCAAGTGATCGATCCTCATCCGCACACACACACACACACACACACACACACACACACACACACACACACACACACACACACACACACACACACACACACACACACACACACACACACACACACACACACACACACACACACACACACACACACACACACACACACACACACACACACACACACACACACACACACACTGAGGAGCAGGGCTGAATTCGTACCTCACTGAGGTCAGCAATGGTCAGGTTCATGCCTGCCAACTGTTTCCAAACGGGCTCCGCCAGATTCAGACTGAGGGGGCTTCCGGTCCGGATTGCAATACCCAGGAGCACTCCTGCAGACACAACAAGGCACAGCACATTACCCACAGAAATATCTAGATTAAATGAAGCATGTACCACAATTCAGACCGGGCATTTTATCAATGAAAATGTACAAGAAGCTTTTGTGAGTTTTAAAATAAAAACAACAACATATTTTCTAGTTTTTGTTTATCTAGAACATAACATCTGAGGAGACCTGACTGGGGAGATTGACTGGATTATACCTAGGAAGCGGAACATGCTCATGAGCAGAGGGGATTTAGCGGCGGGGTTGAGCAGGAAACAATCCCTGTTGGCACCGGACTCGTCGCGGCCGTTGGGAGTGACGATGAGCAGCGGCGTCAGGGCATTCTGCAGCTCCTCGCACATTTCTGCGATGGACTCGCTGTAGCCGCCGCCGCAATCGTCCACGGACTCACCTGAGAAAAAAAAAGAAAAAAGTGTAATTTCTTGTTTGGTTGATTTTTGCATCATTTTAAAAGAAAACGCCATTCCAGAGATATTTGGCGAACGTGGATACCTACCCACAAATTTGACCTTCCAGACACGATGAGGCAGCAGCAGGCTGTCGGGGCTGAACGAACTCATTTTGGCACACATCTGACCAAACACAGACTTTGTTCCGTCGGGACCTGCCAGACCCCCTTTGCTACGGGAACGCTTTACCTGCAAGTGGAGGGGGAAAAACAGAAGAAAGATGAGAATTAGATTTGTTTCTGTTATGTGTTTAATAACTTCCTGCTGGATAGAGTACTGATGGGCATGAAATCCTGGATATGACAGCTTGTTGCACCGTGGCTTCGACCAGAGGGAGGGTAGGCAGACTCGATCCAAGACTATGTGGAGTAAAGCCCCACAGAGCACGAGCACAGATCTCGCTCAAAGGAAAATCGCCTTATGAAAGAGAGCTCATGTAATGCCTGTCTGGAACATGGAGCAGCCTCACAGTGAGCGTGAGGGGGAGGAGGCGGAGGAGACAGAACGATAAGAAAGTTAGACTTCACTGTGAGACAGATTATGAAAAGGCAAATGTACAGTACTTGTATTCTGTTGAGCTCCACCACAGGTCCGTGCTGTCTGTCCCTCACCATGGTGGCTTGCACTACCTTCCTGAAAGCTGCTTCCTGTTCATAGACAAAAAAAAAGAAAAATCCCACCAGATAAATAATATATATATTTCAGTCGTTATCAAATTTATGACATTTATTTTGGCTGTCTGAATTTCCAGGACCCCCACCTTGCCCTGGGAGATGAGGATGCCCCTGAGCGTGTCAAAGCCCACACAGGGTCCTTGTCCTGTCTGCCCAAGTCGACCCTCCAGGTCAAACATGGGTATACACGGGCAGAACAGCTCGGAAATGTGATGCAGGAGGAGAAGCCGGTTCCTCAGTGCCATGATAGGGATCTCTTGGAGGTGGTTGTATTCCATGGGAACCTTTAACGAAGCACAGAGACAGTCAGAGACTGACAGACATTTGAAAAGTCTGCAAAGCTTTACTGCCATCTCCTGGAAGCTGTGATTTCTGTGCAAAGGTCAAGTTCACGGTGTAGTTACCTGCGCAGGCAGTTTCCCAGCATTAGTGGGTTTGCTTGTGGACCAGGCGAGCGTGTGGGCAGAACCGCAGGCCACCCTGTTGATTTTCTTGCCCTGCAGCGCAGCCACCAGCCGTGGCCTCTGGATGGCATTGGTGGTTCCGTCTCCAAGTTGGCCCTCGTCGTTGTCCCCCCATGTATACACTTCTCCTGTGCCAAACACAACAGCACAGCTCAACCCAACTGAGCGGAACTGGTTGGCCTCATTGATAGAACATGACGAAGAGGTGATTAACAACAATAATCAACACTTCCTACCATCCTCTGTGCAGCACACACAGTGCAGTGACCCCGTGGCTATGGCGATGACCTTCTTCCCTTGGAGCCCCTGGACCTGTCTGGGCCGGCGAACATGGTCGTCAGAGCCGTGGCCCAGTCGATGATAGTCTCCTTTCCCCCTTGGAATGACACACACACACACACACACACACACACAATTGAGTCCAATCTCCTGTGTGACATTTGTGATTTTTTTTTTAAAAGGCCATGACAGATTCATGTGTCATCCTGTACATACCAGGTGTAAACGGCCCCCGACTTGGTAAGAGCCACAGAAAACTGAGAGCCACACTCCACTTTGACCACACCGAGGCCAGTGAGAGAGTCAATCTGAAGACAGAAAATATACAATAAAAAAATATTAATTCATCACTTGATGCACATGACCCCTTAACATCAGTGCAATCTGATCATCCCTAAAAAAAAAAAGAATCAAACCCATCTTGTCCCATTAAAACAGAATGAGACTAATCTGAGAGTTGAAATGTGAAAATTTAAGTGTTTGTGATGATCATGACAGAAAATGATAATAAGAAATTATATGCATAAGTACATCATGAAGCCTAAAATGAATTAAACCTGGTTAAACACTCTTGCTATTCTCAGTAATGACAATAGGTCTTCAAAGTCTGACAATCATAAAAACAGTGTGGAAGAATGAAATGGCCTCACAACTACCTAGTGTTACCACTCATTAAATCAAGGTCGTATTTTAATGCACAACTCTATTTTGAACAATTTACTTTGGAATGGTCATGTTGTTTTTTGTTCTTAGTTTGGATGTAGTCGACTGACCAAACAGACCCGTGGAGACGCTGTAATTATCCATCTTGAGAGGGGCAGGCAGGAAAGTTATTACTCTTTGGTCCGCTCCAGACTAGCTGTTTCCCCCACCTTTCACTTGTAATGCAAAGCTAAGCTTACAATCTCCTACCTGTAGTTTCATGATTAATCCTAAGAGGTACAGAGCCTCTCATACAGGCAACAAATTAAATAAGAATAGTCCCCAAAAGGTGGAACTAATCCTTTAATCCTTTAAAGTTTTTACACTAACAATACCTGATCTTACAAGCAACATGTAAACTAATTCAAAGCACAATGGTCTTTTGCTAAGCTCATAGCTTCCAACACACTCCAGACTCTTACTGTATAGAATAACAAGAGAAAGACAACACAGGTGTGAATGATGCCTTTGCTGACCTCCGGTAAACACGGCTGTTTAATTTCCTTTACCTTCATGGGGATTTTACAGCCGTCGCTGCCTCCTCGGCCCAATTTGCCGTAGTCCCCATCTCCCCAAGACCAGACCATGTCATCATCAGTTAGACACAGTGTCTGGGCGTCCCCGCTGCCGCAGGCTACATCGATGACCCTGTGACCCTGCAGCGCATCCACCTGGATAAACAACACAGACACAGACATCCGCCTTAGCTCACTGTAATTGCTTGGGGAACCCTTGTGAGAGTGAGTCAGAGTTGAACACTGTGATTCCTGTTTGCTGAAGCGCATCAGATTTACGTCAATTACTTTTTTCATTGTCAGCGCAACACTATGTTGGTTTGTGTGACAAAGTGAGGAAAGCGTCGACTGACCAGCTTCGGTTTGAGCTGGTCCTCGCTGTCTCCGTGGCCCAGTCGTCCATAGCGACCCTTGCCCCAGGTGAAGAGCTCCCCGCTGGCAGTGATGCAGGCACTGTGAGCTCCTCCGGCCGCGATGTCCACCACTTCAACTCCCCTCAGGGACTCAATTACACGAGGACGGTCGCAGGGACTAAAGTCAAGAGGACTCACAGTTACTAAAAAAGCACTGTCTTTCAAGTGGTCTTGATTCCTAGTTGTTACGGTGACATGGGTTTTGTATTGTTGTGAGTGTTATGAGCTGAATATTAAAAAGGTGCAAAGTGATGAAAGGCATTCGGTGTTGACCTTCTGTTCCCATGGCCGAGTTTTCCATCCTCGGCCTCTCCCCACGAGTAGACCTCTCCCTCGGAGGACAGTGCCAGGCAGTGCTTCCCTCCAGAGTTCACCGCCACCTTCCTGATGAAGACGTGTTGGATGGACTCCAGTAAAGTGGGGGTGGACACAGACTCCGTGCCGCCTATACCCAGTCTGCCCCCTGCTCCATACCCTGTTGCATACAGCTGAGGATCAAGAAAAAATGCATTAGAATGAAATCGCATACATTTACAGACAATGAGGAGTCTGCAGTCAGTGTTTGATACCTTTCCATCAGCGGTGACAGCAAACAGTGTCTGCTCCCCTCCAATAAGCTGCACCGGCCTCAGTGTGGCGAGGGCTTCAGTAGGCGTGGGCACTTTGACCTTCGCCCCCTCTATGCCCCCCAGCTGCCCCCTGTGGTTGTGGCCCCAGCCGTAGATGGTGCCACTCCCCCCAGCAGAGAGGGTCCAGTCATCCGGTCGTCGGTTCATCCACTGCACGAGCTGCTCGTCGTGCTCGCGCTTGAACAAGTCGTGACTCTCGTGGAGGCTGTTCATGCTCTCATGATCGGCCATGAGCTCGCAGACTTTCTTCGTGACCTTGGTAAGGAGATGAACGATGGAGGAAAAGGGGATTAAAAACATTTTCAGATCAAAGCGCGATGGAAGATAAGCAAAGCCTGGCACACCCACCTCATCCAGGAAGGGTCTCGGTAGTGATGTTCTCTTGTCCAGAGCCACGGCCACTCGAGAGGCAGTGCAGTACCTGCGGAACCAAGCCCACTTGTGGGTCTCAGCGCAGCAGGGTAAGGTGTCGAGCTCAAGGTCACAGGCAAGAGCAACCAAGACCTAGACAAAATGTTAAAATTAGCTTCTCAAGAGAAAACAGCATTTATTAATGGAAGTCAATCCACTACATTCTCAACATATGATGTCACTGGGTGTAAGAGGACAAAACTATTACCTTGAAAAATGGACTATGAAGCAGCTGCTTCCCTCCCCTGACCACTGGGTCCTCGTACTCATACTGCCTCTGCAGAGCCTCTGGTAGACCCTTCACCAGAGCAGCCAGTGCACTGCCAGTGAAAGTCTGAAAGATAATGTTATCATTACTAAAATTATTGACACCATTTTACTAATAAGGGACCTGAGGTTTTTATCATGTGCATTATTATTAGGAAAAAGGAAAATACATTAGGCAAATTAGGAAACAGTAATACATCGAACCCTCGCCAAACAGGAAAATAAAAGTGATGAACACAAAACTGATCTGCTTCCGAGTACTTGACACTCAGTTACATACAACAACAACAACAACAACAACAACAACAACAACAACAACAGATTCAAATGCCTCAGCATAACTACCAAACACAATGATCTGGTTATCACATCAAAAAAAATCAAATCATCAAACATAAGGATGCATCAGTTTTTTGTGACACATAAACTCAACAGTCATTTTATAAAACTGAATAGTACAAATGGTACCAAATAATATAAAAGGAACCCTATCAGCCATGCTCCAAATTGGATAATCGCAGTAACTCAGCTGATATATTAGCATCTTCAAGTCCGTACTCACCATGGAGCGAGCCTCGCCTTCACCGTCTCCTAGCAGCCGGTTTATGTTGATGGACTGACCGTACTCCGTGGTCAGGAGCTTCCGTAGTCTCTGCAGAGCCCACATTCTGTGTCCAGCAGCTGAAGAAAACATGAAAAACAAAGTTATTATACACTCCCTTTCTAACATACTGTAAATGCAGCAACAACACAAATTCTGCCTTTATTTGGACTGGTGAAGCTTAATCATTGTGAACCAAGACAACTAAACTGTACCTAGAGCACTAAGCTGGGCACAAGCAGCCAGGGAAGCGGCAAGGCGAGGCACGATGCTCCTGTTGGAGGCAAAGCTCAGCCTGAAGTCCAGGAGACATGTGACCAAGTCCATGGACGGACAGGACAAGATACAGCGATCAGACAGCAAGTCTTTGGGACCTGAGAAAAGACATGAACAACAATTCAGTGTTATAAGCCTAGACTGTGTGTGTGTGTGTGTGTGTGTGTGTGTGTGTGTGTGTGTGTGTGTGTGTGTGTGTGTGTGTGTGTGTGTGTGTGTGTGTGTGTGTGTGTGTGTGTGTGTGTGTGTGTGTGCACCAGTGAGGTTGTGCTGTTATACAGTGGGAAGAAGTAGTAAGTGAACCCATTGGAATGACCTAGTTTTCTGCATTAATTGTTCATAAAATGTTATGTGATCTTTATCTAAGTCTCAAGTATAGAAAAGCTTAAGCTAATAACACAAACTAAAATGTTTCGTCTTGAGCGAACACACCCCAATAAATATTCTCTGTGTTGGTGGAAAATGAAAGTGAATCCCTGGATTTACTATCTGGCATCAGTATCAGCGTTTGGTTGTATGCGTATGTTGTGGCTCACCAGCAGCAGGCATGATGGGATATACAGTGAAGCGCCAGCCCCAGCCATTGACCGAGCCGTCGCTGGTGAATTTCCATTTGAGTTCATCTCCCGGGATCCTTAATTCACTGGACCAGTCTGACCACTCCCGCCCTGAAACACACACACAAGCAAAGCACAAAGTTTATTTTTGATCCCTTGGCTTCAAATGCGTTTGAGGAAAATTAAGTTTTCCTGCTTTCCTCTCATCACCTGATCTAACAGAGACAATCCTATTGGCTCCGTCCATGATCGTTAGCGGGTCGTGACGTCTCTCAGTTGAACACTGTCGGTCAAATTCAATCCTCAGACCCTCAGCACCTACAAAAGGGAAAAAGAATGTGTATATGTAAGAGGCCAGTAACAGTTATGACCCGGAACGTCCCTCCAGGCTTGTGCAAAGTTTTTCTGTTTACCTGGAATCTTCACAGTGCCACTTGTAGACGTGTCGTCTGTGTATGGGTGGCTGCTCTCAACAACAACAGGCTGGGAGGACAGACGACCACTCTGTGAATCCGTGGCAACGTCCTCCAACTCGGTGACGCACAACTCCAGCAGCATGTCAGCAACCTGCACATCATCGAGAGGCAAACGTGGAACTTTAACGGACGACTCTATTTATCGCAGGCCTGCAAACACACACGAACTCTAACGCAGAGTAAAGAGCGGTACCTGTGGATACGCGGTTCCCATGCCAGACAACACCGCAGACAGCACCTCTTTGCCTTTCTCCCCAGAGCGACAGGACACTGCCAGTTTGAGAAGGTCCACCATGACTCTCGTGTCATCAGGCACAAGGAGACTCGTGAACTCATCCAGGTACTGAGGCTCTGGACCGACCACTTTGCTCTGGTTCTCAGAGTCCTGACGGTGAACACGAGAAAACGGCTGAGTTAGGTTTTGTGTTAAATGGCTTCTCCAAACACACACATTAGTTTATCACTCGAGAGACTGACCTCTTTGGTCTTTGTCATGGTCTCAGCTATGATGCTGGCTGCTCCTGGGTCGTCGGTGACGGGGATGAAAGGACGTGAGGAGGCGCCAGAGGCAGATGGAGTCACCGCTGACGATGGGGTGACGGCGTCTTCTGATGAAGGAGCCTGCTCACACACAATAGTACACAAATAATTTTTTTTGTAAATTGCCTTGGCCTTCTTACAGAAACACAGTACATTACATTCAGACACTTACAGACTGTTTAATAGTGTTACATATTTTTTAACAGATTATTCCAATACTTTATTTAAACTATAATTACGAGTGCTATATTGAATGTATTATAGCAAAGTACTCTCTCGTATTCTCGGTAGCTAAAATATCTGTTTATCATTTATTTTACTTTTTTGTGTGGGGAACTCCTTGCTCTTTGTGCAGAATTAGGTCTTGTTGTGCTTGTCTATGGTTCCGTTAAATTTCTGATAAAGTAGCAACTCAAGCATAATATTTTTTTTGTAGTATTAAACCACATTTGCCTTTAATGGCATTAACAACAGGAAGCCCTGTGAGAGTTTCTGTTGTTTACAAATTGCGTTTACACACCTGGTCATTATGGATAAAAATACTCATTAAATGGTTTAGTTTTCTTTCTTTGTTTTACAGTACTTCAGCACAAAACAAAGTTAAGGCAGCAATTACCTCGCCCTTCTTGTCTTGCCAGGGATTTGGGCTGACCCGGTCTTCAGCTTCAGGCGGGACTGGCGGGTCTTCTTCATCGCTCACAGTAGAGGACGAAGAGGAGTCTGACGGGGGAATCGGAGAACTGGCAGGACACTCTGCTGGGAGAATCATGCAGGCTGGCATCAGAGCGCCAGCCACTGCATCCCTGGGGAAAACACACAACATATCCTGTCAGTGTAATACCAACAGATTAAGATTAATGGTGCCGGTCAGCGGATTCATTCATTCAGAGGCCATTCAGACTTTTATCTCATCCTGTTCAAACCTTCAGCCTCAGCAGAACATCGTTTTTTTCTAGTTAGATGATGCAGCAATTAGGATTTTAAATGTAACCTTCTGCTGTATCTTTGCACGTCTAACAGGGACAATGTAGAGATGATTTAATAATCTACATTGTGAACTTCTTTATGCTGCATTCTCACCCAAGCTTTCCTTGACTGTCCCACGTGTAAAGTAACTGTACTTTTATCATGTTCGTCTTCAGGGCCATCAGTATAGGACATGATAAACCCTGTGGATACAACATACCTGGCATACATGATTTGGAGAGCGGACAGCACATGAGACAGAGCCTGCTGTTTGGCCAAGTTGCCATCCAGACTGAGGAGAATCTTCGCCAGCGAGGGTCGATTAGGCTTCGCGTTGCTCTGCCCGCTCAACTTGTTGCTAACCGCTGATGAGTCACTGTCTGACTGTACACCTGTGGTGTACAACGACAAAAACAATGAGACATACACACTCACTGATTTGAAGCACCTTCAATCAGCTCAAGCCATCATCATCATTTAGCCCTGCAGTTCTGAGCTCGTAGTTACGTTCTGACCTGTGCGACCTGCAACAGACGGCTACACCAGCAAATGTTTTCATGGTCATAGCCGCCAACTTCAGGTTTGGAAAGTCAAATCCTCTTTGGAAAATCAGCCACCTAAAAGGCAGTGAGTTACAACTGCATGTTTTTCTTTCATATACAGCATCTGCCTGCATGTGCAGGTCTGACAAAAGTGAAAACACTCTCTGCTTAGTGTAGGAGTAACTTTTAAGATCACTAAAATTATAACACAATTTCTAGCATGTACATTTTGAGCAGGAGAAGCCAAGCAGCAATTTACCCTACCTCTTAATACTAAAATATTAGTAATATACAGCAGAGCTGCAACAGTTAATCAATTAGTAATCAACTAGGAAATTAATTTCCAACTATTTTGATCATCGATTAATCAGTTCAAGTAGTTTTTATGAAAAAAAAGAGCTGCTTCAGCTTCTTAAATGTGAATATTTTCTGGTTTCTTTGCTCCTCTGTGACAGTAAACTAGATATTATTTGGTGTGTGGACAAAACAAAACATAATTTTTCGCCATTTTATGGAACAAACAACTTATCGATTAATCAAGAAAATATTCAACAGATCAATCGAAAATGAAAATAATCGTTAGTTGCAGCCTTAATATACAGTATATATTAATAAGGAATAGAGAAAATACCAGTATACCAACCATTTGTAACTAGAGGCTGAGAAGTTTACCACACATGTAAAAATAATAAAATGTAATGTAGGAAAAATGTTGTGCAAAATCCTAGCATCATACTGCAAATGGAAACAGCTACCACTAAATACACATTTATAACTTTGAGAGTAACTTACAAACCTTTTCAAAGGGCGAGTACACATTTAAAAAATAACAATAATAACAATCCGACAAAGCTTTGCTTTAACATGCTACAAGGAGGAGGGAGGATTACCTAGATAGGAAGCTCCGAGGGAGTCTCTGGCTGTCTGGAACAGGACAGGCTCGTGAACAGAGGGCGTGGTCACATCCACAGTGGTCCAGGCCACGCTGTGGGAGGAGCCGCAGGCCACTCGAGTGATCTTCTGTCCCTCCAGACCCTGAACCAGGGTGGGCTTCCTGTTGACGGTGGTGGTGCCATTCCCCTGCTGCCCGTGATCATTGTCACCCCAAGCATATACCTGACAAGAGAACGATTTCATCACAACTAAAATATTCTGCTCAGAATTTAGTATACAGGTCTCTGTAACATGTCTTACATTCAATCCTGTAATAAATAGGAAATTATCAAATTAATATTCAATACTTTTAGATACACTGCTTAATGGTGTGGCGACCCATAGTGATCAGGACTACAGAAAAGCCACACATGAAAAAGTAACAGGCATCGCTCCAAGTTCTCAATTTTAACAACCTCTTAAAATGGATAAACACTGAGTTGCTGCCTCTCGTCATCAGGAGTGATGTGCAAATATTATTAAATTTGTTCTGAGGGTAAGTAATATGTTAGGCTAAATGAGCTGTATAACAACAAAGGTCAGAGGTGCCAGGGAAGTGGAGTGGGAGTAGATATATCAACCCTGGCTCCAGGAGGACAAACACACAGCTGGAACAGAGCCATGGCAGTAAAAGAGCCAAGCGCCTGAGTGATGTGCTGTTATAATACTGGAGTCAGTGGAAGTATGTGCGAACCTGTCCCGTCTCTGTGACGGCCAGACAGTGGAGCGCCCCAACGGCAACGTGGACGATCTTTTTGCCTCTCAGTCCCTCCACCATCTGGGGCTTCCGCACGTGGACGTCGGTGCCGTGGCCCAATCTGAAATAGTCGCCTTTCCCCCTGTTTGGGCATACAGACAGTGAACGATCACACGAAAGCCAAAAGGGACAGATAACGGGATGATGGCGAAATTAATTTGATTTTACCAGGTCCACACCACTCCAGATTTGGTGAGAGCCAGGGAGAACTGTGCTCCACATTCTATTTGGCAGACGCCCTGTCCGTTGAGCCTCTCTATGTTCTGTGGAATGTTGCAGCCCTCACTGCCTCCGCGGCCGAGCTTGCCAAAGTCCCCATCGCCCCAGGAGAACACCAACCCTGGCAAAAATAAAAATAAAACATTAATTACTAACCAAAAACTGGAACATATCTATCCATATCAAAAGAAAACTTAATTCTAAGGTCTTTCTAAGGTATTTAGGATAATTTGTGGAGTTGACATTTGGTTTATGACTCTTTATTCCTTAAATGATAGCCATCCTAGGACAACCATACAGTAGGACCCCCGACAGTTGACCGCTCGAGACATGCAAAAGAATCCTTTTGAACTTGCTGGTACAACATGAGATATAAACAACACTAGGGCTCTTTTCAAACACTATAAAGACTGTACAGGATATTTTTAAGTGCATTAGTACACCAATATCACAGAAATACCTTCATCTGTGAGGGCTAGAGTTTGGGCGTCCCTGCTTCCACAGGCCACCTGGATAACACGATGCCCCAGAAGCACTTTCACCTAGATGAGGAAGAAGTTCAGAGTTTAGATATTTCACAGTGTCACAATGGATTTACAGCAGGAACAAAAATCATAATTGAATTCCTACATAATGTACAGTAAATATCTTTTTCTTCTTTAGGCCAGCTGATGGTGGTGCAACATGTTTATCTCTGCGATAAAGTCTGTCATTCTTCTGACCGTACTCTCATCACCATTCCAGTTAAGTGGCTGCAAAGAAAGGGCTGAGCTATTAGATACAGACTTACCAGTTTAGGCCTCAGCTGAGTAGTGTTGTCCCCATGTCCAAGGCGGCCATATTCCCCCAAACCCCAGCTGTACAACTCCCCACTGGAGGTGATTGCTGCACTGTGAGAGCTGCCACAGGCGATGTCACGGATGCGCTTGGTCTTCAGGGCCTCGATTAACCGAGGTTTGTCACAGTTCCTGTTCGGATTATCATTGTTGTCTTTTAGATACGGAACCAAATGATTAAGAAAATAGTATTCGTTGACTGAAACAGAAGATGTGTAGAACAACATACATTCTGCTAAAGTGCCCCAGCTTGCCGTCGTCTCCCTCTCCCCAGGAGAACACCTTGCCATCCACAGTCAGGGCCATGGCGTGGCGCCCTCCGGAGTGCACCGCGAC
Organism: Scophthalmus maximus; assembly: GCF_022379125.1. NCBI lineage: Eukaryota > Metazoa > Chordata > Actinopteri > Pleuronectiformes > Scophthalmidae > Scophthalmus > Scophthalmus maximus. Next base: position 20,037,724 of record NC_061527.1, on the reverse strand, counting down.
CTTCTTTACCACGTAGTTACTCAGTGCAGTGATCTGACGGGGGATGGGGATGGTCCCACTGGACAGACCCAGGCCCAACCTGCCATTGGTGGCCTCTCCACAAGCATAAATCTTCCCTTCAACCGTGACTGCAACCACGACATATGCAGAGTTACATACGCAATATACGTGCGTGTTACATAAGAGCAAAAACTCCAAAAATTTATTTCTCACCTGCGAAGAGGCTTTTGGAACCACCGGCCACTTGTACCACATTGAGTGCAGAGAGGGTCTCAGAGAATGAAGGCACCTTGATCTATGAAGAACACAAACAAAAGCGATTAGAGAGTGGACCTTCTGAGGCTGTGGACTGCGGATTAACCTCAAGTTGCATTAAGGTACATATCCTGAGGACTTCACTTCAATATTTTTAATTAAATGCTACTATAGAGTATAGTTACTCCTCACTTTGCAGGTGAAGATTTTACGCTGAAGATAGGCGTTTATAAAAAAAAAAAGACAGTTATAGGTTAAACTACAAAGCAGCAGTATAGTATAAATAGTGAGAAATCACCTGTAAATGAAGCAGCAATAAAATCCAATTATTTGATGAACAATAACACACTACACTGAGATGTGCCATTGTTCTGTTTGAGTATCTTTAATACCTTGCATTTTTTCTTCTAACACTTTCCCACTCTTACTAATATTGATCATAATGCAAAGAAAAATCTGTTTTCAGTAATTCAAAAAGCTTGAGTAGAATAGCATTTGCGCAGGAAACTGGTTACTAAATATAGTAAATATTATGACTGACATATTGTTAGAAAAATTCTTGTCAATGCCTGTGTAAAAAAATACCTGTGTTTACCCTAAACCAAGTGCTAAAGGTTTGCTTTCATTCCACAAGCTACCAACAGCCTGTCCACTTCATGCTGCATCGTTTCTAATTTGGGACAAGTACACACAAGCCTTGAACTTGAATTATTAATTCATTATGTAGCCGGCTGCACCTTAGAACCCTTGAGTCCCCCCAGCTGGTCCTTATCGTTCAGGCCCCAGACAAACACTTTGGTCCTGATGGTGGCCGCCGACTCCAGGCCTGAGGATTTCTTTCGAGTGAGACTAAAGGACAAAACCAAAACACAAAGCGAGGGCATGGAAATTAATTCACTTCATTTCCATTTGAATTATTTAGTCTTGATTATTGAAATTAAAAAAAGACAACAGCTGTTCTATTAAACAAGGCTGTATAGTTAAATTACACTACAGGAATATGACAAACAAACTCTTAATGAGGCTTAATGATCCAGGTCATTTTTCATAAGGCGTCAAGCCATAGAACCTGTGAGCATATAATGAACATAGAAATGTATTTAGGTATGTCTGCAGACACATGTTCTACACCCTCAATATATCAAAGAAAAGTAGAATAGAATATAAAGAACAATGTTGTCATAACATCACTCACGTTTGCTTAAGATGAGAAAATATCCTAAGACAGCATGGATAATAATATGACAATGCCATCGACATTCCTTCAAGTATAGAGAGCATTCGACAATCCACTCCAAAAATAGTCATTCCTCGGTCGGCCGTACCTCCCACTGGCAGTTTTGTCATCGTCCTCCTCTTCATTGTCAGACGCCAGGAAAGGGACCGTGGCCAGATCTTCGTCCTCTGCTCGGATGCGGCCCACAATGCCAAGTCCGTGAATCTTGCAGTCTATACCAGAGCTGCGGCACTGCTTGATCGCAATCTCGACGTACCTGTGATACTGTAGAAAACATCGTTCACGTCAGCGCAACACTAGTTTGCCTCCAATAGAAAAAAACTACCAATCAACTACCAAACCGACCAACCTCAGTGCAGTCACTCAGCAGATGGACGGTGGTGTCTGTGGGATTTATGTTGATCGTCTTCAGTTCAATCAAGTTGTTCAAAGAGCTTCCACCTGCATGTTAAATCAAAATATTATTAGGATGATGACAATCTCTTATTTCTAAGAAACTAAACATCTTTCTCTTTTTAACAAGGTCAAAATCACCATACTGATTTTACAAGAGACACTACTCAATAAGCGAAACTGCACCATACGAACAAATGGAACTCGCCTGACACCACCACGAGTGACGGCATGTAGCTGCTGTCTGCAGGGTCCACAGTCATCTTCAGCCTGTGAACAAGAACGTCTGGGAACAGTTCCAGACGAATCCAGTGCTGTAGAGTAAAGAATGGCAAATCTCTGTCAGGTGATGAATTACACTTTAATTAAAAAAAGCTAAATAGACTTGTCAACCATCTCATTAGAGTATAGAATTCAATCACCTACCTTTCCCTGCGAGCCAGACGACTGCCAACACTGATCACTGCAGTCAATGAGGCGCGAGGCCTGGTTAACCGAGGAGGAGACGCTGAGGCTCTTGACGGCGCGGGACCAATCGTCAATCAGCATCCCACGCTGGCTGCTGGGATGCTTCTTGAGCTGTTTCCCTGAGCGGCCGCAGAACGCTGGAGACTGGCCTAGTTGCAGGGAAGACGGACAACAGGTTCACACACATGCACAGAGAGAGAAACACTATAATGTCTGAGAGAACATGTTACTAACCAGGCTCGTTGATTCTGCCAAAGGAATGTCTGGTGTTGTGTTTGCGGGTCTTGAAGCAGTTTTCGCAGAAGTCAAAGTCGTCACAATTCCTACATTTGAACCTGGGGCCATTTATAGGGAACATCTGACAGCCGTCACACCTGCAGACAGTACAGGGACTGAGTGTGAACAACATGTTGGGACACATGGACACTGTTACTGGGTTGAGAGAAATCTCAAACAATATCCATACCTCACTCCTGGGTGAACACTGGGCACCAGTTCCATCTCAGACAACAAGCCAGTCCAGTGGGACTGCTGAGGGAAGTCGACTATCACATCCTTTCCGTTGGCACTGAAAGCTAAAACACACCGTTGAGCTCCATTAGTACAGTAGACTAAGGAATGTTAAACTGAAACATCTTTTCATCAGAGGCAGATTATAAAAATAGTTAAAAAAACAGAGATGATACACTAAAATAGGCTACAACTAAGGGGTTACCTTTCACAACTCCCACACTCCTGTGAGTGACAGAGCCCCATTTGTACTTTGGTGTCGTGACTGTGGGTTTCACCCTCACTTTGTCACCGATTTTTATATGGGATGGAGAACTTTGCGGTGGGAACCCTGGAGAAGGAAAAGTTGACAAACGGATTTAGGAATAAACTTGCTCCCAAGGTTTCTCCAGAGCGAGTCACTTCTTATCACCAGCATCATGACACATTGAAATAACAAACTGACCAAGTAGCTCGATGTGGATGTAGCGAACCCAGTATGTTCCTCCTTTCTGCTGCCAGTCACACTGCACATTTAAGTCGTGAAGTCCGTCTCTGTCCAGTTTAATCACTTTCCCGACATCGCCGTCATACACTTCCTCGTACGTTCTGCAGCACTTCACCATCATCCCAACCTGCGCAGAAGTTGGTGATCATTCAGACTCGCACTTCCTGAGGACAGTTTTAAGATTCATGCTACTGGTCTCACCTGAATGTTCTCTCTGACATACACCGCATAATCATCGTTGCTTTGGAAATCAGATCTTTTCTTAAATGTCTGGCTTTCGGTCACCACTGCGCCTGGAGGCTGAAACACAAGGAATATTACATTAGCTGGATCCATCATTGAGTGGGTTGTGGCAGAGACAAAAGCGAGAGTTATAAAGTACCACAGAGAATGTCGGCTCTGCCTCCTCCAGCTCCTCCAGCACCTCCTCATCGGAGTATTCATCTGACACGGTGTCGGCATCGGACAACTCAGTGACATGGATGTCCGGATGGTCCAGCAGCCAGCCCACCAGAGCCTCGACACCTGACGTATACGCTCAATTACTCTCCAAAGTATACCCCAAAACATCATCTTAAAAATCCTGTGAATTTTAGCTGGAGTAATTTTCACTAGCAAGCACTCCAATATATCTGCCCATTCAGGTTTACGTCATATGATCAAGTACCTGGAGTGCTAGAGGCAGTGCCTGTAGTTCCGGAGAGCGACTTCAGTGCAAACTCAACGTTCTTCCTTAGAAATCCCATTTCCATGAGCTGGAGGACTATGGGTAAGGGAGGGACGGGAGACGTCTTCTGCTTCTTCTGTTTCGGCAGTTTGACATGTTGTATGGTGACAGGCGTGGTGGCCTCACTGGAGCTGCTCTCCTCAAACAGCGGAGAAGACGGGTGGGCCGATTCCACAGCCAGGTACTGACACACTGCCAGAGCCGCCGCCTACACATCCAGCGACACACAGACAATGCTGAGGTCAAACTAAATAGACCAGCTGAAGGTATGTGCAACATTACAGCTGGACTCACTTAACGCAGGGTTGCTAAAGAAATGTCTTTTGACTCACCTCCATCTCTTGCCTGTCAAAAATGGCTTTGATCGGGGAGGGCTGCGTGGCAGCAGACAGCAGCTGCTGCAGGAGGATCAGTGGAGGCAGGGGACCCTCGGGAGACAAGTCTCCCACATCTGGAGATGACACCACTTGATCCTCTGCAAACACAAAGACATGTGTGTGTTGATAGAAGATTAAAGATCTAGATCCAATTTACAATTTTTAACTAAGGTACCTAAGTTGGGGGTACTTGGTAGCCTCTAATAACACCTGAAGAACACTTTTTCCCCCCTCATATTTACAAATGAACTTAAACTTAAAATTGCTCACATTTTTTTGTGGTCTTTTAATCAATTTCATTTCAACCATGTTTTTTATATACCCTAATATCTTTTAGTAGAAAACTGCTTCTCAAATTTCTGCTCAGCAACTCATCCACCCACATATAATCTCAGAAAACGTCCACAGTGTGCGAGGTAAGCAGGCTGGCTAATCAGACACTGCTAAATGTGTCCTCCCACACAGGAGCTGTGTTGTCTCAAAAAAAAAAATCGCTAATTGTGCAAGTTCATAGTCATCACATCAACCAGTCCACCCACAGGAGGCCGTGATAATGCTCCACAGCAGCACAGAAAAAAAATTATATTTCAAAATTGTGTAGCTTTTCCTCAATTATGATCCTCATCTTACTTTACTGAAACAACTTTTGTTTTAATTATCTGTGGAATGGAAGAGAGGGAGTATCTACAATATACAAAACAATCTTCCACACAACAAGAGATCAAACCTTGAGAACCATAAAAACTGTGCATTTATTCACTTCATTTTCCTCATTCATTCAGGCCTCACCACTGGCGTTGGGTGCTAGGTCCACGACTGCCGGCTGGGAGAGGATCTGCCTGAGTTTGTCCTGATGAGAGAGCAGGGCCCGCCCAGCTTTCAAAATGTACAGCCTCAGCTGCTGACACCGTAGTAAATGGACGTCCACCTGGTCAGCTGGAAGAAGAGTTGAAGCTCAATTAAACTCACATGACGAGATCACAGACTCTGAACTTTAAATCAAAGTGTCAGACCTTAAAGCCTTTTGTCCTGGTCATTATTTACAAAGAAGGAATGAGACAAGTGCCCATTTATCATAAGACTAAAGCATTGGCACTTGACTGGATATTAGTTAAAATACAGTAAATAATATCTTTTTTATTTTATGAGCCAAGTGTGAGGCCATTAAGTCTACTAGATTCTGTCTCTCTACCTGTGAGCCCTCGGCTGAGGGATTTCTTCATGCGTTGTTTCTCCAGTTTGCTTCCAGCCAGGCTGACCAGCTGGGCCCACACTGCCAACATGGGCTCGGTGAAGGGCAGGTTCTGCACACTGAAGGATACTGCAGACAGCTGAGGAATATAACCATTATATAAAGTCAGTAATTAACGGTCTAATTAATTTGTTTTAAGTGAAAGTAGTGCTTATAGTGTGCACTCAAATGAGCATTCAAACATTTTCATACTGGTCTGAGATGGCTGAGCAAGCAAACCCTGCAGGTCCTCATCTCAAAGAACTGGACAGTGATCCGTCCTTTAGGGGTGATGCGTGTGACGGTTCCCTCTCCGTACTCCTCGTGAATGACCTGGCCGCCTAGCCTTAGGCGCCCATCAATTCCTCCAATCACTGCCATCACTGCCATCAGACTGCCCACTCTGGGACCGTCCGAATCAGGGAAATACTCCTCCAGGAAACACTGAGAAGGGATAAGAGAAGTTTTATATCCACCACTTTAAAAATAACTGATTTTTATAAATTAAGTCAGAATAAAAGTATTGTTGAGAGTCAACAAAACACCACTTCTTAAATTTATACTGTATATAATACTGTAACAATTCTTACTGCTTCAGACTGGCAGCCTGCCATAACATCTCCGATGGCACTCAGCTGAGAGTTGATGTAATCGTTTATCAGGCTGTTCCACTGGCCAAGAGAGTGCAGGGTACGCAGCACAGCAACAATCTCCTCAGCTAGGGTGCTGCTGTGAGTGGCTGTGAGAGATGCCTGAGGGCGGGACTTCCTCCTTCGCAGGGAACCCTCTGTTGGGAGGAAGTAGCAACTTTAAAAAACACCTTACAGCGAAAACTTCCACAATTTCACTTCAGAGCCGGATTTGCAGCCCGCACCTCTGAGAAGAGGCAGGTCTGATGAGCAGGTGCTCAGCAGAGTTCCCAAGAAGTTGAACAACTTCTCCACTAGGAACTTCATGTCCTGAGAGCGCTCCATCTTGTCCCATGAGGGCAGGACAGCCTGGAGCAGACGTAGTGCCAGGATCTGGAGACATGCAAGATAAACAAAGGAGAGATGTTGTTTGTGAAGGCCGAATCGTTCTGCTTTATGCACTACTTCCTCTTTAAGGAATCCTGACTGGATTATAGGGACGGATGTGCTCTCAGAGTCTCAGAAAATGTAAGAATAAACCTCTTCCAACAATATTTTAAGGTGCAGTGAGCGATTTTAATCCAATTAACTATTTTGAAAATCAGCAAATATTTCCTTGTGGAAAAAAATCTTGGTTTTTCTGCTCAGCCCTGGCTCTGTTAATCCACAAGGTTAAAAAAACAAGGAAAATGGTGCAGCGCACAACGCTGCATGTGCAATTTGTAGACACCGACACTTTAGCGAACTGCGCTACAACTCAGGGCTTTGGGCCTCGTGGTTGGCGCGTGGGTATCCCATACCCGAGGCTGCGGGTTTGAGGCTCAGTCAGAGCAGTAAACACATCAAGAAAAACAAAGAGAGAAACAAGCCTTCTCCAAAATGGCTTACCACCCCTTTAACTATAGCACATCATCCATCCACACAGTCACAGTGACCCCACCTGTCTCTGCAGAGTAACAGCATTGAAGGACTGGTGTCCCTCAACAATTCGAACGAGCAGGTTGATCCATGCAGAGGTGCTGAGCGTGCTGCACATCTGGGGCATGAGCGCGATGCTGCGTATGAAGCCCAGCGTACACCAGCTCCTGTGCTGCTCTCGAGACACCAACCGGTGGGAGTGACAGCCTGGCGAGAGAGGTAGGTCGAGGTAGAATAAGACGATGCCAGATAAACTTGTCGCATATAGCCTTTTGACTGAAGAGGCGGTTCGGCTACCTGACTTTTCGTTAGCTCCACTTTCCACGAGCATCCTCAGTAGTCCACAGAGGGTCCGCGTGGCATCCGTTTGCAGCACCTCTGCATAGATCCCAGCTGACAGAGACAGTGTCTTCAGCAGGTTGACTGTGCTGGTTAGCATCATAGCTGTCGGGTGGCTGCTCTTCTCCATCAGCTCGCCTTCTGTATTAAGGAGAGGAGAATGTAGAGATGAAGGTGGTTGAAGCTCACATTTGGATTGTAGTTATAGTCTTTACTCGGGGCAGTGATGTAATATTACCTGTGTCGTCCTCTGTGTCTGAGTCCTCGGTGGGGGGCTGGGCAGCGGGTGGTGGCTCTGCCAGTTTGAGATCATACTTCCCCTCTTTGCCCATCCTGTAGGAGTTGGTGCTACTTGTGTCCCACTGGACCCTGATCCAGCCATCCTCGCCCAGCTCCCCAATGACCCGACCCAGACCTGGTGCTGGACCATCCTGAACAGAGCACGCATGAGGTCAAAAACTAAATAGAAGAACTATCTCTGTAATAACAGAGCAGTCATCCATCAGCCTCCAAACGATAAAATGGATTCAGGCACCTGGTCTCCCCATTTCCAGTCGACTCCCCTCATGACCCGGGTGCCTATCTTCATCAAGGCAGCCAGCTCAGGGCCAGATGCAGGTAGTGGGGTGGGGGTGGCCTCTTTCCTGGACTCCTCCAGTACTGTGGCAGAGCCTCCGTGTACACATAAACTCAAGTCCTCCTCACTGCTGTCTGTGCTGGGTCCTGGAAACACAGGAATAAAAGGGACATCGAAACACCCGTGTCCATATATTTGGACAGGTGAATTCTGCTTCCGCTCCGACTTAGACTGAATGTTGAGTATTTGACTAGAGTACTCACCTATGAGCCTGAGGATGCTCTGTGTGAGAGCAAGCAGGCCAGAATTGAGCAAGAGACTGAGGCTGTTGGAGCCGTGTTTCAGAGACAGCATGTGTATCATGGCCAGAAGGAAGCGGGCTTGTGGAATGGTGCCAAGGCTTGGTCCCGCTGGGTTTTCATTGGTGATGGTCTGCAGAGGAACGGGCTGCACGCCTGGTTACGAGACAAACACACGGTCAATACGTTTGTGTGTTTAGCAGGTGTTATGTAACACTAGAGGCAGTTTAGATTGAAATGAGCAAGTCATATATTCACACCACTCACCGAGCTCTTTGAAGCGGGTGCTGGCCTCAAGCAGGATGTTGCGAACGTTCTGAATGGCCCAGGAATACAACTTGCCAAATGTCACCTCCAGAAGCATGCGGTTGAATGGAGGGATTAGATCCACATCCTTCAGGCAGTCTGACAGAGGCTCTCTGAGCAGGAGAGGTGAAACAGCAACATGGTTGGAAACAATTGAACTGAGTGCATAAAAATTGAAAAGGCATAAGGCATTTCCCTTGATCAATATAATCATATATTGAATCATAAATCTAAAATTGTGGACTCACCCAATGTTGGTCCCTTCTGGTATGACCCTTTGCCAACCACAGAGCATCGCATACTGCACAGAGGGCAGCAAGAAGCTTTTAGAGGCCAACTTCAGCATGGTGTCGATGCCCTCTAGCCTCACCTCGGCCCTCTCCAGCTATTGTGAGAGTGAACATCTGTCATGCTTTGACTTTTCTCATATTTAAACATCGTCACACATGATCTGGAACGTCACCGTCACCTGTTTAAGAAGGCACTTCCTCATCTTCTCCACATCCAGTGGCTCTTCTTTCAGCACAAACTCCACTATGGTGGCCATGAGGCTGGACTGAGAAAAGACACCGTGAACACTGTGTTTCAGCCACCGATACTTCTGGACGTTGGCCACGGTGTTTAAAAGCGGATGCCACTTGTCCTGCTGCAAGGAAATAAAAGGTGCAGGAATGTCAGACAGTAATGCTAACAGTGTCCGTGTCACAATTCCAAAAACTTCCAAAAAGCCCCTTTAAAGAGAAATTTTTAAATTGTGTGGATGTGATTCGATATGTCAATGATTAGAAAACTTATTTGAGTCTGGAGTCTGAAATGATTTATAAAACAACAGGCAGTTGGATTACCTTATGTCCTGCCAAGACCTCCATGATTAATGAGCAGATCATATATCTTAAGTAACATTTTCTAATCTTATTTTTTTTTTTATCTAATGATTAGGCCCTATTAAACCACCTTGGATGTCTTGGTAGTAGGTGCTTTTCTATCCGCAGATGTGGGGCTGATATGAACATTAAGCTCCTCTTCATTGGTCCCTTCATTCTCCAGCTTTGACTCTTCTATGTCAGCAGACTCTGACTTCTTAGGCCCTAAAACAAAAAGAATTGATTTAAATTCAGAAGTTGTTGTGAAAAAGTATCTAAAAAAGCCTCATCACTCTGCAGTGGTTTTGAATAACACACCTCTTTTTTTCCTGCGGTCCCTGATGAGTTTCTGGGTGATCCTCCTCCAGCGGGGCTGAGAGCTCAGCAGCTTCAGTTTGGACACGATTGACAGGTCGTTGCTCACGGCAGGACGCAGCTCATTGAACAGAAAGCGGAGGCGCTCGATGACGGGGGCACACACCTCCTTATAAGAGCGTCCTTGTTCCTGATGGGTCTAAAAAGAGGGCAAGGACAAAGCCAACAACATCATTTGCATTTCCTTGCACAACATTTTCCACCTGGGAAGGTGAAGTCCTTGTATTTCTTTATCGTGATGTCACAAGCAGGTCTCCTACCTTGATTAAAGAACACTTTGCCTGGTAGACCATGCGGCACACATCAATCACAGATTTGGGGAGGGACCTCTGTTTCCCTTGGTCCACACCCAAGGCACATTGACTGACGAGTGAAAGAGCAATGTGACCTGGGACAGGAAGAGGTTTTACACTTAATTGCTGTACAAGAGCAAATCACTTCAGATAAGATGAGTTGATTATACAAGTGTTGGGAGACAAAACATTTCCAAAGCAAAGTGAGCCAAAATCAGCTTTTAATTCCTCCTCAAACAACCAGTCTGAGTCCAGTTGCTAGGTTACCGAGGTCTTGATGTTTGAGCAGGCAGCAGAGCAGCAGGCGGCCAACTTCCTCCACAGGGTGTTCCGGGGGGAAAGTGATGGGTGTAATAAGATGGTACTGCTTACAGCAGCGTTCGATTTGGCATAAGAAATCCTAGAATCACAAACAAAAACAGAACATGAAGGCATGACTCGCTCCTTCAGCTTCATACTCGCTGTGTTGCTTCACTCTGCAGTCGTTGCTCTCGTGCTTTTACCTTCACAGTGTGGTCCTGAGTGTTGTTGTCAGCGATGGCCTGCAGGAAGGGCTGAGCGTGGTCGCTGAGGGTTAGTCTCCGGGAGTAGAGTTTGACCTTGTCTGGAGTAGTTGAACCAAGGGAGGTGCAGTGGTCCTCGTCCTTCTCTTCATTGTAGTTATAGTGGATCTGACTGGTCTGCAAACCCCCAGAGAATATGGAAGACTGGAGCCATTCTGTGCAAAACAGATCAATAGTTTGAGTTAAAATTATATGCAGGTTTGTTTTGTTTTTGAAAGACCAACAAAAGGATCTTTTAAACATGAGCTTTTTTCAGACATGAACTTTCGTGAAATTTCCAGAAAACTAGGTCTGGAAATTTTCCAGAGTTTGTCTCTCACATATGATGCAGTAAGAGATTGTCTGAGTCAGACGCATTCACAACAACAGGAACATTTCCGGAAGCAGGAAATGACGATAATTCTGTCGTGGACACTCACTCGCTCGCTGTGAATTTTTTCCAGAGATTTTCCTAAAGTATTCTCACATCGGCTCACTCACACAGAGATTTCTCTCCTGAAATTTTACTAGGATGCTGGCAGTCAGTACAAAATTTACAGACATTTGCATTTTCACAGACAGTACCTCCAGAAAACTTCATGAAAATGTCCAGGTTTAAGTGCATGTCTGAAAAGCAGCTTAGGTTAGTTTAAAAGTAATTAAACCCACTGGCACATTCAAGCTCCATGGGGGACAGAGGTGTGCTCTTGGCCAGGTAGGAGGCGTGGAGACCCAGTAGTAGTCCCAGGTTCCTCTCTGTGTCAATGAGAGGGGAGGAGAGACTGCTGAGGTCTGGAGTGGTGACCGTCTCCTGGTTGGGCTGTGAATGAGAACATATCAGAATATCACAGACAAGAACCAGTGATGAATGAGGGGGGGGTTATATTGGGCTAGGTGGTACCTCCATATACTGGCCAACACAGAAGGCCTGCATTGACTCCCTGGTGTCCTCAAACTGCAGAGCAGCTTCCAAAGCAACCACAGGGTCCTCTCCTGCAAACTGGGCTGTAAAAGGAGAACACAATGGATACAACTTATACAATCTGTAAAAAAATCTTGAATTATTATGTAACAAAGAGTGCTTTTCATCATTACCCAGGATACTGTTTCCTGTTAACGACTGGGACTGAGCCTGGAAGTCCTTGATGTCATAGACCTTTCCATCAATCACTGTCCAGAAGCCCCCATCTTTGTTGTGATTCTCCAAGTCAGCCTTGCGAATGAGGGAAACCTCCTCATTGTTCTTGGAACTTTGGCCTGTGAAGAAGGTCCCTGCCACAGCAGAGTAAGAGTTAGTGACCCTCAATTCATAAGGCTGTGGAAAAAAAAACTCAGATGTTTGAACTTGATCGTAAAAGCTCCCCCTTCAGGGACATATAAGATACAGTAGGTGTTATACCCATAATGCCTGGCCATGCCAGATCCTCATTGTCGTCCCTCTCATGTCCTGGGGCCAGGTGGTTGAAACGGTCCAGGTGCTCCAGGAGTCCAGCGAGGAGAGGGATGGACCCCGTCTCCTGCATCAGACCTGCGTCAATGGTGAGGAGGAGGACAATGGACACCACCAACTCAGGCAACAGCACTCCTGCAAGGTAAAAGACAGTAAGCTCTTTTTACAGATGCACTTCTCATGCTGCACACACATTTCTTTCAAAAGGGAATTACCAGTTAGATCTCCTTCAATAACCCGGGAGACTTCAGCAAAGTGTCGGCGACCAGTAGAGGCGATACTCGTCGCCACTGGGAGGATGTCTCCGATGTGAGTGCACAGCAGGGCGATGTATTTCTTTAACAGGGAACCAACACCAAGTAGCTCTGGATCTGCAAAAAAAGAGAGAAATCAAATGTTGCCCATGCGGAACAAATTTTCAAACTTGATGAACCTGGATGAGAACATTTGGGTAGAAAAGAATGACTTACTGTATCCATTTACATTCTCCGTGCCACTGACCCCCAGGTAGAGCTTGCTGACCAGCAGCCTCTGGAAGCGCAGCAGCAGGTCCAGAGAGGCAGAGCGCTCCTTGCTGATGTGCTCAGCCTCTAAATAGTTCGATATGCGGCAGGCAACGTCCTTCAACCGTGCGATGGTTTGGGAGGCAATGTTCCTGCAAAAACGAATGTGAAATGTGTCTGTTAAATGACAGAATGGGGGTTTTGTAGCACAGTAAATAAACTTACATATAGTCAAAATGCATGTACCTCAACAGCTGCTGTACAAGCTGCACCAGGGGCAAGCTTTGTTTCCCGGCCGACTCGTATATGCCGGTGTTGATGAGGTCTTTGTCCAGCATGGTGCGACAGCGGTGCATGGTGGAGGCATTGGCCTCCTGCTCATCTATCTCCTTCTCTTTCTGAGCCTCCTTCTTGGCTTCGATATCCTGTCATTAAAAAGAAATCATAAAGTGTGAAAACAAAAGAAATCCAAAACTCAATTGGTCTTAAAATTCATCCTGAGACTATTGTAGCACTATTGTTATTAGGTCAGTTCTGCAAAAAATAAAATACACATTCAAGATGTCAAAACATTTAATGGAGCCAGTAAAGTCGTTTTATGACCCAAAAGCTCAATGGTGTCAGACCAAAAACATACATTTAAACTTTGGAGTTGGATACTTGGGAATATTAAAATCAATTAGCCTCTCGGGCCAAAGACAAACTTAAAATTTGCTACACAAATAGTTGAGGCTTTGTTGCCATGAAGACATTGTGTAAAACAGAGCAGAGTGATGACACACACTGACCTGTATCTCAGCAGTGATGGCAGCATTCAGTGCAGATTCCAACCCTCCATCAGCCATTAAGCTGCTGACCAGTAGGTCGATCATGAAGCGGCGTCCAGGGCTCACACTCATCTCATTTCCAGATGCTGAAATAAATTTTTAAACCTCAATCTACCCAGCCCCTTCTCCAGTTCATATGGAAATTACCAGAGTTAATGGACTATTAAGTGTCTACTGTTGTGCTTCATCATCATTAGCAAACGTTGGGATTTCCACTCACCGGCATTAGGCAGGAGTGATGACAACGCCCTCGCCCTCTCCTCGGCGGTGGGCAGCAGCACGGACCAGCCACTTTGGAGGACAGCTTGGGCAGCTGCCTGCACAGTGTTGAGCACCCCGGCATTGCTGGCAAGTACTACCACCGTTTGTTTCAGGTTGTTAAGCAGAACACTGCCCAGCCCTAATCCCAGCTCCTCTGGATTCACCTGGTTACTGATGGCAGCGTGGAGCTAAGGACAGAGAGGGGAGGTTTAAGAAATGTCCTCTGCAGTTGTTGAGACAAACTGAATTGTTAGGTGATCTGGTGACAAGCCGCTGCCGCTGCCTACCTGGAGCCGGAGCAGGTTGAGTGTGGCTACCACCATACATTCCTTCTCCTGCGGTGGAGGCCAGTCTGAGCTGCCGTCCATTCCCTCGCTGACCTGCCGCAGGAGCAGGTCCAGCTGCTCGAAGGTCATGGGACATACATCGACCACGAAGGGCAGGCGCTGCCCGACAGACCACTCTGAGCATGAGGACCAGGCAAAGCTCTGCAAACAAACAAATGGTAAAAGCAAAATCTATCTTCACTCATTATAATAAATAAAATCAGCAAAGACAAATCTGTATATTACCTGTCCTGGGCCACAGGAGATCCCCACTATGTGTTTGGAGTTGAGCCCTGGGAGTGCTTTAGGCTGCTTCTTGTTAGAGAAGAGTGTGTCAAAGTGCTGTAGTTTATCGTTGCTGCCCCAACTGTGCACCTCTCCGTCATCCGTCAGGGCTAGGCAGTGGGTAGATCCCACAGCCACATCCACAACTTTCTTCCCTGAATGCACACAGAACAGACAGAAATCAGTATTTTGATTTCAAAAACTACCGCAGGGTTTTTTCCCATTTAGGTAACAACTCACCCTGTAAACTGTCGAGCAGCTTCGGGTAGCGGACGTGCTCATCGGTGCCGTGACCAAGGCGCTGATTGTCTCCTTTTCCCCAGGTGTACACTTTGCCATCTTTGGTGAGGGCCACTGAGAACTGGCTGCCACAGCACACCTTTACTATGTCCAGGTCCTGCAGTTTCTCCACAAGTTTGGGCGTCTTGCAGCCGTCACTCCCTCCTCTGCCCAGTTTGCCGTAGTCTCCGTCCCCCCAGGACCAAACCTGACCTGTGGAAACAGGGAGGGCAAATAAAAAAAAATAAAAAAAGAATTTCAGTAATAATTTGGGTGATACTGATGGTTTCTATGGTGAGAGTCTGAGCTTAAAAAACACTATTCTTACCATTCTCGGTCACAGCAAGTGTTTGTGCATCGCCACTGCCACATGCCACACCCACCACCTTCAGTCCCTTCAGAGCCGTAACCAGCATGGGCGTGGTTTGATCCTCGCTAGAGCCTACGACCCAATCAATTGACAATCAATTTTCCGTGATCAAACACACAGTGAGACAGTCATGCTGGTTGGGCGGAGACGGAGCTTACCATGGCCCAGTCGACCGTAGTTCCCTCTGCCCCATGTATAGAGCTCACCATCGGCTGTGATGGCGGCGCTGTATGTGCTCCCGCAAGCAATATGGACCACGTGCTTTCCTGTCTGTTTCCCGTTGAGGGCTGCGATCACTGTAGGCTCTTCAAGATACCTGAAAGAAAGCAGGGGTGACGGAACAATTCAATTTATCTTCCAGTGGTTTTAACAATCTGGGAAAACAAGAAGCTTTTAAGGAACCTCTAATAAGGAATTTATATTTTGTGCATTTTTAGTATTTATTAATAACACAAATTAATTTTAGTAGAACCTGTCAAGCCTGGATGTTTTAATTCTGGCTTTAAACAGAGAAAGTGGTAGCTCAGGTTGCTATCATAAAACATTTATAGGAATGTCCTAGATTTGGGAAATAATGCAATCCATGTTTTCACCATCTGCTTGATGAAAAATTTAATTGAGCTAAATCCCCAGAAATTGGATTTAGTGTCCTAAATACCCAAACTCTACAGCTTTACTGATGTATATTCATGTCACAGTTACTAAGTCCTTCAAATTGGGGAGACACCAGATTTTCCCATACACCCTCATTATAATTTTATATTATGTGAGGAGACGAAAATACTAAACTGGATGGCCCTTAAGGAATTTTAATATCAGCCGGTGTTTTCTCAAGTTTGCTTACGTTGTGTCTCCATGTCCAAGGCGGCCGCCATCACCGCAGCCCCAAGAGAACACCTCCCCGCTGGCCGACAGGGCCAAGTAGTGCTGCCCATCAGGATGAGCTGCGAGCTTCACGATCTTCCTGGAGCTCAGACAGTGGATTAGCATTGGAGCCTGCAACAAAATTATTCAGTGGCTTAATCTGCAGCAGACACAATGACAAAGGATTAGCTTTTTTCCAGAAAAGAGCTTGTTTACTAAGGGGGTGCACATTACTAAACAAAAAATAACACAACTGACCAGGGTTGTGCTCTTGTAGTTCTGGGTGTAGATGGCGCTGCTGCGGGACAGGATGAGGAAGCCTTTTTCTGAACAGACGATCTGTGTGACTCCGAGGCTGGACAGGGCTTTACACTGAATGGGGCCATTTACATTGGCGTAAAGCTTCCACCCCAACAGGCCCCAGGCAATCACCTCCTGCAAGGTTCCCTGGGAAAAAAGAAAGACAGAGAGGGACACAAAATCAGTCTTATGATCATTTGCAATTTCGGCTGTAATGTCTCCTTTGGCAAAAAATACATGACCATAGAAAATTAAATTTTTATGCAAAACAAACATATTAATTTGTTGTGGTTATGCATTTTAAATAACCGTTAAATTTGATCAACTGAAATTCTAAGTTGTTTTCCAAAGGAGGACTCTTTATTTGTGTTAGGTCTGATGATGATGATGATGATGATGAACGAACATAATAGATCAGAAGACAGACATGGCATCATCTTGTCCTCAAAGAAATACAAAAATAAACAAAACACTTCAGCTTTGCCACTTAAAAAGAGTCTTCACCTTGTGTGATGTGGGGGAGTTGCACTGCGGTGGGCTGCAAGGAGAGGCCAGGCGGTCCAGGTGGGCCATGATCACGACCGCTGTTTGCCGAAGGTCAATAGCCAGGTCATTATCCTGAGGCAAGGTCAGGTAGCGCAGGAAACTCTCGTTGGGACTCAAAGGGCCTGCGAGGATCTGAAATCACAGAAATTAACTGAAGGGGACTTAATAGACTCACTCACAATCAGAAAAAGAGGAACATAGGTGAATGTATTTTAAGACCAGTTTTCCCAAGAAACGAATCAAGCAACAGACATTCATTTGACGTTGTTTAAAAGGAAACTTGTTCTCTCATAGTCTTATCTTCAAATTACACAGAAAAAGACGCCTATTCCATTTCTCATATTTGTTTGTATCTCAAGAGCGGTTCACATCAACGCCAGAGGAAATGTTCACCTCAGCTGCCTCTTCGGGAACAGACTCTTCCTTGCTGCTGTGTATGTTGTGAAGCCGCTGCAGGAGGGGCAGCAGAGGGGCGCTGGTTCCCTGGGTGGAGCGCTCATTGTCCATCTCCCTGGTGCCACTTTCCCACAGACGCAGCAGCAACAGAACAGCAGCCAGCAGCTGACTGTAAAAGACGACCAAGATGAGAGGAGCAAGTGAGCAGTGAGGAAGAAGTGCATTTCAAGTGCAGTGGGATACCAGGAGGGAAAATACGCAGTTATGAAGTGTATCTGGTTACCTGAGCGTGCCCCTCTGCACAGCCAGCTCCAGCAGGATGGCCAGGACTAGGTGCTGGTCCTGTAGAGGAATGTTGCCTTTGGTGGTGGCACTTCCATGTACATCACTAGCCCCAAAGGAATAAAGAAATTGGGAATCATCAAGGTCATCATGTATATTTATTGAAGTACTGATGAAGCGACTGACTGGTGTATAACAAACCTGAGGAACTTGGTGGCCCTCTCAACGACCTCCAGCCACACCGACGACACAGTCCCCTCGTCAAACAGCGTGGCCTCTGGTAGAGCTCGCAGGGCATCCAGTGACTCCTGGAGAAGCTCACTGCAAAGATCTGCATCATCTCCTGTAACAAGAACAAACGTCTTCCATAAATGAACTGTAGAGTTTATACACTGCACTATACAAAGTAACCCTAAAGTAGAACATTTCCTTTGCCCAGTAACAGCACAAATGTGGAATATACTCTTTCTTTCTTACAATATATTGTCATGTGTTCTTAAATTTAAAACTTAATTCCAATTAATGCACACAAGCATATAACGACACATACATCTGAAATTGACCACAATTTCTTCCATAACAGATTTTCTTTAGTATTCAGCAAATGGTAAACATACATTACTTATTAATTTTGAGATACTTGCTGAATGTGAGCCCACCCCAGCTTGCATGGAATTATGGGAAATAACCTTCAAGCAGCAAATTAAACTATGTTACAGTCCAATTAAAAACCTCTTTATATCTCTCCAGGAATTATACAAGGATTCATTCAGCAGGTGGTGAGAGAAAGAAGAACTTGTAGAACACTTCTATCTTAGTGAGGACACTCATTGGCATAATTCATTCCCTAGCCCCTTAAACTAATCTTTACCATCACAATTAATTGCCTAACCCTTACCTTAACCCTAGCCTAAACCCAATTCGAACCCTAAAACTAAGTCTTAGCCTTCAAACAGCCCTTTGAAAAAGTGAGGACTGCCCAAATGTCCTCACTTTTCCCAAAATGTCCTCACTTTTCCCAAAATGTCTTCACTCCTGTACAGAACTACAACAGAAGTGTAACAATGTGTTCTAACAGTGTATTCCAGGAACACTAGAGTGAGGATGAGGTGTGTGTGTGTGTGTGTGTGTGTGTGTGTGTGTGTGTGTGTGTGTGTGTGTGTGTGTGTGTGTGTGTGTGTGTGTGTGTGTGTGTGTGTGTGTGTGTGTGTGTGTGTGTGTGTGTGTGTGTGTGTGTGTGTGTGTGTGTGTGTGTGTGTGTGTGTGTGTGTGTGTCCTGCTCATGTTACAGGAAGGCTACAGAGAGAGGCCGGCTCTTTGTTCCCACCCAGTCCCTGTGGACAGGGAGCTCTCACATCTCAGCGCATGCAACACAAACGGCATCTGTACTTGCAAGTCTGACAATGACGGGTTTTTAAATAAACACAACCACTGCCAAAGCTTTTAACTATTGGTTTTCAATAGACTGTATCACCTTCAATGGTGTTGTTGCACTGAACTATTTTACATTATATTAAATTACATAAACTAAAGCCTAAAATGAAAATTGTATATATTATTAAACTCCTCTGTAAATGTGTCTTCCGTTTTTTTTTTCTGTTTCTTTTAATATCTAAGATTCAGAGCAACATGTAACCAAATTACCACATGGTGGGACTAATTAAGGATTATGTTATATAATTTTTTTCATGTTGAATACATTTTTATCACAAGGATTGTTACTCTTGGCCCATCCGGCATAAACTCCTACAGTCCTTCATCTAGTGGACCACTGCTAAAAACATAGCACTGCGAAATATGTCTGGTTGTTTACTATGAGCAGCATGTAAAGTGATGCAACACATCCATTTACAGCTGTCATCAGCTATCATCACTACAAACTACAGGACCAAACCGGCACAGTCTTACCTGATCTCCAGGCCCGACGCAGGAACGCAAAGGCAAAAGAGAGAGCTGCCCTGGAGCCCACTCTGGCCAAACCTTCAACGCCCTTACTGACTGGACGAGGGCTGAAATAATAAAAAACAATTACACAGGGATCAGCTTAAACTGTACGTCAAGTTTTCAGGTACATTGAAATTAAAGTAAATCAGATGCTGACTAAACTGAGCACTAGCTCATATGTGAATAAGTCTGGAACTTCAATTATAGAGTAGACTAGACCACAAGCTAGTGCTGCATTAAGTATATTATTCAACAAGATGCATACTGGAGTCTGGAGCGTGCTTAGGGGGCCAACAAAAGGAAGCTAGCATTACAGATTTGCAGTTGTGTGACTCAACATTACACATTCATTAATATAGCTACGATAGTACGGCTAAATTTAAAAAATAATCATAACTGGTCGATAAACACAAGATCTTGGAGGGATCATTCTCGTTTTACTCTCTAAAGCAGTTCATTGTGTGCAGGGTCTGGGGGTGTAGCTGGGGGCCTATCCCAGCAAGGCGAGAGTGAGAGGCGGGGTACACACCAGGACTCAACACAGGACTGACCACTTGCACACTCTAATCCATACTGACAGGAACATCTCTGATTACTCAAACCCTTGGCCTACCTGCTTTGAGATGACAGCATTAACCACAACGTGCCGGTGCCCTATGATCTCGAGCTAAAATATTTGTACCTCTTGTTGTCAGCAGCAGGCAGCGGGGGGCTGGGGGGCGTCTTCCAGCGCACCTCGTACTTCTCCTCCATCATGCTGTGGCTGAGGGAGATGAGGTAGCGCTCCAGGATGACCAGGCGCTGGCGCAGGCGCTGGGCAGACAGCGTGCTTTTGGCCTTTTGAGCCGAGAGCTTCTGCTGGTCGTCCACCAGGACCAACAGACAGTCCTTCAGCTCAATCTCATCTGGACACAGAGGGAAATGTGCAATGAAAAAAATGATCGTCCATAACATAATAGAACTTACTTTCACTCATAATTACTAACCACAGGAAAACCATACATTAAACAGATGTCAAATAATTTAAAAGAAAATAATTATTTAAATTGATCAGCTGCATGTCTTTTTCTTATGATCGGGCACAACAAATGCATTTTCAAGCTCTAATTTTAAGCTCTAAGTCTATTTTCCATTCAGGTTTTTCCTCTGCAATTTAAAAACAATTTCTAGAAAGTGGTAAGACTTATCTTGAAATACATGTAAAATATGAAATAGGTGTATAAATAAATATGGTTCACCTTCAGCATGGGAAAAGAAAGGAAAAATCACACTAGTCCATGTGACCTAGATAAATCACTGTGCTATAAAAAAAAACATTTCAGTTACACTACAAAAACATTTTGATGTCAAAACATCCAACAATATGAAATCTGTCACGTTAAACATAAAAGCATCTGTGAAACTTTTTTTTTCTTCCATCCTATAAATATACAGCTGCATTTTAATAATTTAAACTGCAAATGCATTTTTCATATTTCACTCTCAAGTTTACAAGAACAGGGATTTTAAGTTACCACATGAAATAAACAAAAAACTGCAATAAGTGAAGAAATCACATTTTTTAACAACATCTCATCATTACACAAGTTCTTAATTACAAAAAGGGGGAAAGGGGGAAGTTTCAAGAGGGGGTCCTTTGACACTTAAGATTATTACTTGTAGACCTCACTGGGGGAAAAAATAAAAATAAAACATTTTCCCCACTGGTATTAATCACAAC
Source organism: Scophthalmus maximus (assembly GCF_022379125.1). Taxonomy (NCBI): domain Eukaryota; kingdom Metazoa; phylum Chordata; class Actinopteri; order Pleuronectiformes; family Scophthalmidae; genus Scophthalmus; species Scophthalmus maximus. The sequence goes on along the minus strand of NC_061527.1, from coordinate 20,016,545 downwards.
CAGTCCTTTGTTCTGATCTGGTTCAAGAGAAAATGCTGTATAATGTGTCGACACAGCAGCGCTGCAGGGAAGACGAGATGGGCCAAAATAGCCAGTCTGAAATCCACTTAAGCTTTATATAAGCTAGACCGGCCTGAGGTTGTGAGAGCCACACAAGAGTCAGCTGTGCTCAGCTGTCAGGACAGATATGTATCCCGCACAAAGTTGCTCACTTTTCATTATACATTATCAAGGCTAAAAAGTGAGTTGAGCTAAAGAAATGTCAAAGAGGAAGATGAATTCAGACTCAAAAAAAGAGAGGCCATGTGTCCTGGGACCATCCTGATTTTCAAAACAATAGCTCGGGTCTGGGCAGTGACTGCTGAGATCAAAGTGTTCCAGGTATCTGACCGTTCAGTGGGAAAGCAGGAAGTATGCCGTTTGAACTTCCAGCTTCTATGATTCGGACATGTAGCAATCCAGTTACACTGTACAATCAGACCCCTGTGATTTCCTGTGCTCAGTCAACACAATAAGAGAGCAGCAAGGAGCAAAGCCTAAATTCACTAAGCGTAAAGACCATCCCCCGACCCAATGCTTATCTACCACTACCACAACACCGTCCCACCCAGTCCCTCTAGTAAACACAGCCTGGGTGAGAGACACTACCCCTTCACTGGACCACGTTACAGTATGACACTTACCGAGATCACACTCCGGAGGGGTAAAAATAGACCCCTCCGTTCTGCGGACTGCAAGTTGTCAATTTAGAGTTTCCACACCTCACGTGCCAGCTAAAAAAGTGCACATCAACAAGGGCCTGACAGACGGGACTCTGATAAATAGAGTTGATGACCATGTGTCGAAATGGTCAGTATCAACGTATCTGGTAAACATTTAGGTGTTGTGAAACCGTGTGCTGTCGGAGTGGTATCAGTAACCCTTCTTGGAAACAGAAAGGCATAAAATATCAAGAACTACAGCAGAAGAACAGGGAAGCTTTGGCCGCAACAGGATATACTGTAGCCACGACACATTTTAATTTGGTTCAGGTAGCACTCTCACCTGGTTGCCGCCCCCAGTCCCACGACTCAATGATGGAGTGATGTACAGATGCTGACGTCTCCTCCTCCTCTTTCTTTTCTTTGTCGTTAGGTTCATCTTTCTTCTGGGTTCCAAAGCAGTCACAATCTTCTAAAGGAGTAAAAAAAAATAGTTCTGACGTTAATTCCCTCAGCAAGGTTACATCAATCCTGTCCCTGGTTCACATCGTCATGGTGATGGAGTGTATAAATGTACCATGTTATCATAAACAGATGGCGGCAACATGTAAATCTGTCGGAAACATAAGAGGAGTGAATGACCGCTGTAATCTCACAGTGACAGACCTGGGTGAGCGGATTCTTCTCCGTTGAACGTTATCTCCTCATCTTTGACCATTTCATTCCACATCTCGCTCAGTCCCTCTGGAGAAAACGCCCGCTGCCAAAGGAAGTAAAGAAGGTGAAAATACACCCACACTTTTGAAATGTTCGATTTATATTCACATCTTTATGTTTGTGTGTGTGTGTTTGCTTTGTAAATTATGCATAACTGTGTCACAGAAAAGTTACAATCACAGTATGATGATATTAGACTACAACTGCAGCTAAAATAGAACCAATGTGACCATTGATTATTCAAAAAAATTATTTATGAAATGTGTCTTCTGTCTTTCATCCCTCTTTAGATTTACATCTGCAGCAAACCCTCATTATTTCATGAGCTTGACTTGTGGAAACAAAAATAAAATAATAATAAATAAAAAAATTAATAAATAAAATTTTCAGAAACCAAGAGAGAAAATCACCATTATCAGACTACTACCAAATATAGTGAACAAAAGGAGAACAAAACAGGTGCGTGATCCCCATATTCAAAGTGATTCAAGGAATCATCTGCAGGTTTAATGTCCGCGCCTTAGTGTTACACCATTCATCCATAGCTTTGCTTTCAAGGATCTGATGTCTTAAATGTCAAAAACAAGTTAGGTCACCGATAACACGAGAGCAGACAAACAACACTCAAGCTGCCTTCGGCACAGCAGACAGCTTTTAATGACGGGAAATCATGACACCCTTCCTTAATTCTAGCCCTCATTTGGAAGTATAAACCAATTTTTGGTGTCCAGGGTTGAGTCCAGACAGGCTGCAGATGGTGGAGGGGATGCCAGACAGCTTGACAATCACTTCAGTCTCCTAGTCTTCTCGAAATTCATCATATAACAAACACAACCTCAGAAATTACTACTAACATGAGTTTGTTTTCACAACATGGATCTTCATTACAGAAAATACAGTTTTTATTTACTTACTATGTGATTATAGGCTACATCACTTTCCATAATCACAAAACAATAATCATCTTTGCAAGATGGCTTGATACAGCTTGCACGCCAGTGGCTGTAGATGTGTCTTACGTATTCAGCCATGTCAGTTTGTTACACACAAGATGCATACACTTTCTGACATCACAGAATCATTTTTTTTTTGGGGGGGGGGGTAATGCAGACATCCATCATCCCCAATACAATGCAACACAGTCACACTGACAATATTTGAGGAGTGAAGCAGTTTCCACTTTTCAAATTTCCTCGTTATTCCCTCCTTCGACGGGAAACACGTACCTGTAAATCTATCTTCAGCCATTTGTCATGAAATCTCAGCTGAGCGTCGAGGGTAAAACATGGAGACGGCATCTTCCCCTCCCCTCTCCTGGCTGGAAACTGCAGCCAGCCTGCAAGATCAAAGAGACGAAAGGGCCGTGTTACAACACAGATGTACAAACCCACAGTCGGACGACAGTCGGACAGCACTGACAGACATTGTGCACATGGATCCGTGAGGGGCTGAGGCTCAGTCGAATAAAGCGAGGGCGGTGAGGAACGTGCTCCTTTTCCAGGCCTGATCCTGGTTTTACTTGGATCAAATGAAATGCCGTTTGACCACAATCAGTTTCAAGATAAAGACTTACACTAATATTAACCAAAGAGCATGGCCAACTATCACCAGTAAGGAGCATGACCAACCAATGTTATCACACGAATGTAAACAAAAGGGAAACCCAACACAGGTTTACTCAACAGGGGACTGAATCATTACAAACTTCAATAATGGCTCTTGAAATACACATGGACTAATCATGGACAGCATCAGGACTACGTGTGATTTTGTGTGTGTGATCTAATCATGCATGTTTCTGTTAAAGGGACGGTGCCCAACGTGCTGCCTTTAGCTCAACCTTTCACAGTTATACGTGTGAACACAGCCGCAATTAGAATGCCTCATTAGAAAACACCAGCGTGACGTGGAAGTCATAGCTTGCGTTAGCTTAATGTGGACACATCTAACGCCGAGGCCATAGGTGCATTCATGACTGTTAACGTTTACTTGAGGCGTTGCAAGAAAAGCAGAACATCGTAGCATCGGGGGGCTAGCAAGGGCACGGACCATGTTCACCTTCAAACCGCCGCGGTTCGAGCCCCGTTAGTGCACTTAATCACACGCACGACTCTTAACGCGCAATAACACGCACTGACACGGCAGCGCTGCGCCCGTGAAGCAGCGCCCCAACGCTGGGTAACGTTCGCGTTAGCTCGGCGGCTAACAACTTAGCTCGCCAGACAGCTAGTACCAACACAACATTAGCTAGCTAAACCGGCCTCTCGTCATCCAGGCAGCGGCGAGCGAGCCCTAATGTGACAGCACACCGGGACCGAGCGAGGCGCGGCGTTTCGCAGAGTTCGGGACGGACAACGAATTGTTACCTGCGGTCTCTTCTCGGGCTATTCTCGTCTCCCCCCTCTCAACTGCATTAACAAGACGTTCATAATTGATTTGATTGACAGCTCGCCGACCGGGGCACGAGGCATGGAAACAATTTACGTAGTCGTAACCAGGAGACTCAAGGCGATCGATGTGTGCCACCGCAGCCCGCTGAGGTGGGTGGTCCGCCGGCCACAGACACTGACTCCGTCCGCTCGTACCGGCCGCTGTCGTGAAACGTGCGCCTCTTTCGGATTCGAGGCGGGACTTGGTCGGGGCGGGGTTGGACTGGAAGGAAGACGAAACTTTCGGCTAGGGGGCGTTGTGTCTCTAGGAAAGGATGGACAGGATTTAATCCACAGATGAATTTGGGCCATTATGAATAATAATTCATACGGTTTTTTATGCTTGTTAATTTGTCAATTAATTTCTTTCATAGCTAAATTTGTGTAGTCATTTTCATGCTGTAGGAACTCGTGTAGACATGCCATGTACTAGGCCTTTTCAACCTAGATGAATTCAACTATTTTAATTTAAATATTGTCTCACTGTGTCACTATGATACTCTCAGTGCAGGACGGAGCGAGCTGTGTGTCGGAGATTCTCACAGAAAATTGTTTAGTAGTTAGCTGATCATGTGGAAGTGCAACAGAAGAAGAAGAAGAAGAAGAATTAGCTGAGCAGTGGAGCGCAGGAGGGACTGCACATGCGCACTGTGTCTCTGACCGAAGTGTGTACACAGTGGGCGATCAGTGAAGCTACGAGCCAAGAGCCAAATGAAAGGCAGCCGCAGTCATGGCTCTTAACTCGGAACCAAGTGGCCCTTCGCTGCCATTTGCCGGAATACTGATAGCTGTGGGATCGAGTGTCATCAACGGCTCGACATTTGTGCTCCAGAAAAAGGGAATATTACGCTCCCGCGACAGAGGTAGACTGACACATAACCCCGAGACTATGGAAGTATTGGTATAAAGTTGGGTGTAGTCATTAAATCATAGCAGTAAAAAGGAAAAAGCTGTTCACGGGCCACACAAACTAAACTTCTCCCCTCCGCATTTGTTCCTGCAGGCGGCTCGTACCTGCGAGATGTGGTGTGGTGGAGTGGCACAGTGTCCAGTGAGTACAGCGCCATCTACCGAGCCCGGAGGCAAAGCTCAATCAAAAATCCCTCTGAGCATTGTGCTCCCTGTACACTCACTTATAAATACAATATAGTTATTTTCCATTCATGTATAAGGCAAAAGATTCTGACATCTTTTTTTTTTTTTTCATGAACTTCACAAGTGATTATTGGTCAAATTGGGAACTTCCTGGCATACAACTTGGCCCCTGCTGTGATAGTTACACCTCTGGGGGCCCTCGGAGTGTTGTTTGGGTAAGTCCAAGACAATATTCCTTCTTTTTCTCCCCCCTGAAATAGTTATTGTGATATGGTTTGGACAAACTACACTGAACAAAATTATAAACGCAACACTTTTGTGGTTGCCCCCATTTTTAATGAGCTGAACTCAATGATCTAAGACTTTTTCTATGTAGACAAAAGGCTTATTTCTCTCCAATATTATTCACAAATCTGTCTCAATCTGTGTTAGTGAGCATGAGATAATCCATCCACCTCACAGGTGTGGCATATCAAGATGCTGATTAGACAGCATGGTTATTGCACAGGTGTGCCTTAGGCTGGCCACAATAAAAGGCCACTCTAAAATGTGCAAAACTGTGTTAAAGTCAATCATCACCAACAATTTCAGGTTGCGAGACCACAATTGTGAGCCGTCATAAAGTGAAGATAACAAGTACAAAGTCGAGTGATAACAATCGTTGCATGGATGGATTGTATGGATTCTCTGCATTGCGTTGTGTGTACAGTGTGTAACAAGGGGCCGCGTCTGTGTGCTGCAGGGCTGTGCTGGCTTCCTGGATCTTGGAGGAGCATTTGAATATCCTGGGGAAGCTCGGCTGTGTCATATGTTGCTGTGGCTCTGTTGTGCTCATCATACATGCGCCGAAAGCAGAGGCCGTGACGTCGAGACTGGAGCTCGAGGAGCGGCTGTCAGACCCAGGTGACCCAGTTCAATTCAAGATTTTTGTATTTTTTTCTTCTCATGAGTATAACTTCATCATTAAAGCAAGATAACTCATAATATATTTTGTCCTCCTGCAGTGTTTGTAACGTATGCCCTCCTTGTGGTCCTGCTTCTGATCACTCTGATTGGGCGGATTGCTCCGGCTCACGGCACATCGAACATCATGGTGTATGTCGCCATATGCTCCCTGCTGGGAAGCTTCACGGTTCCCAGCAGCAAGGGACTCGGCCTGGTGGCCCCAGACGTCTTTGGTGAGGGGCCGGCGAGCGGCCGAGCTCTGGCGCTCTTCCTGGGCCTGCTGGGGACGCTGGCCATCAGCATCCTGATTCAGTTCTTCTTCATCAACAAGGCCCTGGAGTGTTTCAGCTCCAACGTGTTCGAGGCGATATACTACGTGACGTTCACATCCACCGTGATCCTCTCCTCCGCTCTCCTCTTCAGGGAGTGGACCGCGCTCACTGTGACCGACGGCCTTGCCGTGCTTTGTGGTTTGACAACAGTGTGTGTTGGGGTCGTTTTGCTTCGCATCTCCCAGGAGGCTCTGATCACCTGGAGGATGGAGGAGGCCCGGGAGAAGACGGACTGATTGAATGTTTTGTTATTTACACGATTGTAAAGAATTGTTTTGTACCATATTAATTCCAGGTTCAATGACCAATGCATCTGTGTATTTATGACTAGTTCCACATACCATTGTAACATTTTCTCTAGAAAATCATTCCTGCTTTAATTCAATTATTACAAAAGCAACTCTCATCTTCATGGAGACTGGGTTTTTTTTTCACTTTTAAAGGCAAACTCAAACTTAACATTTAATTTGTCAACTACAAATGATTCTCTTCACTTTCGTCTACAGTTTTCCTCTCCGGTCTTAAAGAGTTCCCTTAAATGTTCTCGCTTTTCTCAATTAGACAGACTGTCTCAGCGTAGAGTCACCTACACTTTGACTTATTCAGTCTGCCTGTGAATTATTCAGTGACATTTCAGAAGCGGTCTCCTTGGCGCAGGAGTTGTATAGAACGTGAGTATCAACAATGAATGGTTGAATTGTCTAATGGAGGAATTTGTGGAGCTGATATTGAAATATAGACGCCTCTTTTGTCGTGATATGAAATGTGGCTATATATTATACGTGTGTAATTCAAATGCCTTTTGGGTAATGAACTATTTATTAACATCATAAAAATGTTTAATGGTGATGCCTTGTAACTATTCTTACAAGCTCTGTGGGTCCTCTTTTGATAAGCATTGGTTGAATTTGCTTTATTTTAAAGGAATAAAACTAACGTTTTTCCTTTTTGAATCGCATGTTTGCCTTGAATCGTTCTAACACTGTCAGTCAAGTACCCGGGGATAAGAAACAGACACAAATACCTTTCTGTACTGTCAGGCATGAATGAATAGTTGATGGATCATGTCAGTTTTATTTAGAATTTAATAATTCATGATCTTACCATAGATAAATTATGAACTGGAATCTCAAGTTTCCTGCTAAGAAACCTGCTATATTTAAAGGTCATCCTGCCGAATGGATGCCATTTGCCGGTAGGAATTCTTCCAACTTAAACTTTTTTTAATGTTGTGTTTTCAACACTGAGTCTAATAACACACATATTTAACTATTCAAAATGTGTATTGGTCAATCTCAGGCAACTTAATTATTTTTTTTTCACAATGTGTTAAAGTGGAGGATGGTTGCAGTTTTCCCAGTCCTGTGAACAACATCCAAATCTTTAAAAAATATATATGTTTACAAGCCTATCAAAGGGGAGTTTTTTTTCTCTCCACAGTCTGTTGGGTTTTTTGAATATTGTGAGGTCGCGACCTTAATAGGTAAAGTGCCTTGAGATCATATATGTAACCATTTGGTGCTATAAAATTGAACTGTATTGATATGAATGTTTTATCCTTGTGAAGCACTTTATGACTGGTGTCTGTGAAAGGTGCTTTATAAATAAAGATTACTAACTTACTATCAGGCGATCCGTTTGTTTTTTTTATATTAAAAAAAATGGTTGATTACATTTGTGACAAAAAAAAACTTTGTGCATGAAAGTTGTTTTTTTCATCTAAAAAAGCAAAGGCACTATTTTCCTTTCCAAGGACACTAAAACCTCCAATTTACTATGATTGTAGTCTGTCATTGAACCTCAGTCAGATTGGAAAACATTCACAAGAAATGGTTCCTCCAATGTATTTGGTCAAACTAGTAGACACACACCATAAAAAAAACCAGTGTGTTTACTTCCTCACAGTTTTGGGTTGTCCCTCGTTATCAGTGACGTATATTAAGGAAAGGGGAGGAGTTACAAATCATGACACCATTTATTTAAATTTGTTATAACTGATAGTGAGTATTGAGTGTAATAAAACCTATTAGCTGTTGACTGTGAAGTGACCGTGTGCGCGCGCGCGCGTGTACGTGTGCGCGCGCGCGCTCAGTGCACGGTGGACTCGAGCCCGCGGAGGGCACAGTCCACTGACCTCATCTCTCCCGCGACAGGCGGAAGAAGGAGGCTCGCAGTGCGGCAAGTCGTCGAGCGGCGTCGGGGGGAAGGTTGAGTCGGAGAGCGGTGTGTGAAGTATGTGAAGGCGGGCGAGCTGTTCGCTAAACCCCGGCTGCTGCTGCTGCCTCTGTCTCTTCTTGTGTGCGGGGGAACCCGCCGCCGCCGCCGTTTCGCAGGTATGTGACTCCTTCCCAACACGCGACCAGTCGGTGCCTCAACCCACGCTAACTCGGAGCTAGCCTGCGAGCTAGCAGCACCTCGCGCTGCCGATGAGGCGTCGAGCGATGCCTCTCTTGTATGAGCGATACAACTCTTGCAAGAGAAATGTAACGCTGCGTCACCGCCGCACCCCGCCGCTGTCGAAGCCGTGCCCGGACATAACCTGGCGGCTAAAAGAACAACAACCCCCTGTGAAAGGGCGACATGACGCCAGCTCGTAAACAAGCTGCGCCTTAACCATTCACTTCCTGCATTCCTCGGCATTGAAATAAGAGTATTTACATACTCGCCCGTCTCCTCACTCGGCGTGTTTTCGATCGGGACACCAGACAAACCTAAACGCGCTGTCAGCCCGATGGACCCTTCGCACACATCACACGATCTTGTTCCGGTCTGTAATGTCGCCTGTGGGAACGGTAGGTCATTGACTGCTTTGAAGAAGAAGAAGAAGAACATGAAGATGAGGATGATGGTGGTGGTGATGTTGATGGTGATGATGATGATGGTGATGATGATGATGATGGTGGTGGCGGTGATGGCGGCAGCAGCTTGTTAATGCCCCTCGTGTGCCTGTGCCCTCCAGGTGTCTGGGCTGTCCTGAACTGTACCGTCGGGCAGCGTCTGCGCTGTGCGGTGGTCAATGTGACGGAGCGCCACGCCAACGACACATCCGGCCTCGCCATGGGTGAGGACAGGGGCAAGTATGACTTCTACATCGGCCTGGGGCTGGCCATCAGCTCCAGCATCTTCATCGGGGGCAGCTTCATCCTCAAGAAGAAAGGGCTGCTGAGGCTGGCGAGGAAGGGGTCGATGCGGGCAGGTGTGCGCATCTCCTTTTTTTTTCTGATTTGTCTCGAAAGCGTATCATAACTAAAACCTTGGAACAAAGGTCTTGGGAACAAACTAGTGTACAACTCAGTTCGGGCAACTCCCCGATCCAGTTGTGCAACACTGATAAAAGAAGTCAAACCAGTGGGGACAGTCCATTAGCATACATACAGGAGGACTTATCAGGCGTGTGTGTGTGTGTGTGTGTGTGTGTGTGTGGGTTGTTTGTGTGTGCACGTGAGCCAACAGGACTCTTAAAACCTAGTAATCGTTAACTTCATATTTTTTCAACTTGACCTTCAACTGAAATCCATTGCAGCTGCCTGATTGGTTGTAAGGATAACATAACCTTTCCTCTTAGTTTTACTCGCATGAATGGATATTCAAATGTTTAATTGTTTCCCCCGCTCCAGGCCAGGGCGGTCATGCATATCTGAAAGAGTGGCTATGGTGGGCTGGTTTACTTTCAAGTAAGTGATGATGACGCTCTGTTGTTAAAAACCTAATGAGATACATTAGCATTGATCTGAAGATTAAATCTAGGTTAAAGTTTGTGGTTCTAGGTAACACGTAATTATTGTTTATTACTAGTAGTATTACTCATAGTATTATTATTATACCTGTGCATAGTATATTCTCCCTATTCATTGAAATTATGTTGAAACCATTAAACATAGCCTACAGTAAATGAAATCCCCCGGAAAATTATCAAGCCTGTGCTTACACTTAAAGCTCTGTTTGTGCTTAATATTGGAGGAACACACATCTTAAGTATTACTGTAGAGTAATTAACCTCAGGCAATATTTCAGTGTCTGCCTTCATTGCAACATATTTACCTCAATGTGTGTTCCATCGTTTGCAGTGGGGGCCGGTGAAGCAGCCAACTTTGCAGCTTACGCCTTTGCTCCTGCGACTCTGGTCACCCCACTGGGAGCCCTCAGCGTGCTTGTGAGGTATGGACCATCCACTGCACGAATTGTACATTTATTAAACCTCGTCTAAGTTGGCTTTTTTTACACCCCTCTTTTTGTGTGTAAATGGTTCTGTGGAGTCATCGTAACTAACCATGCACAACGCATTGCAGTGCGGTTCTGTCGTCCTACTTCCTGTCGGAGCGGCTGAACCTGCACGGGAAGCTGGGCTGCCTGCTCAGCATCCTGGGCTCCACCAACATGGTGATTCATGCGCCACAAGAGGAAGAGATCAGCAGCCTTGAGCACATGGCCAGGAAGCTGGTCGACCCAGGTATGATCCTGTACCAAGACTGAACTCTTACCCTCACTGCAGCAAAACAATACTAAAAGACAGAAGCAAAACACATGAAAGTAAAATTGTTTTGCTTACTAATATCAGTGTTCCCTTCTCTCAAAATGGTGCCTACATTTTTTTTAGATCAAATACTAATAATAACTACTTTGTCCATATTTATATTTCTTTCGATTTGCATTAAATCTGTCCTAAAAAACCCTTTTGCGGTTTCCCCAGGGTTTTTTGTCTTCGCCACCCTCGTCATCATCGTAGCCATCATCTTCATATTCGTCGTAGGTCCCCGCCATGGTCAGACCAACATCCTTGTGTATATCACCATCTGCTCGGTGATCGGGGCCCTGTCGGTGTCCTGTGTCAAAGGACTGGGCATCGCCATAAAGGAGGCGATCGCTGGCAAAAACGTTGTGGGCAAGCCGCTGGCTTGGCTCCTGCTCTTGGGCCTGGTGGCCTGCGTGAGCACGCAGATCAACTACCTGAACAAGGCTCTGGACATATTCAACACGTCGCTGGTGACGCCCATCTACTATGTGTTCTTCACCACATCCGTGCTCACCTGCTCCGCAATCCTCTTCAAGGAGTGGGAGCACATGGGCACAGGCGACGTGATTGGCACGCTCACTGGCTTCCTTACGATCATCGTGGGCATCTTCCTGCTCCACGCCTTCAAAGACATGAGCGTCAGCCTGGCCAGCCTCGCGGTGTCCATGAGGAAGGAGGAGCGGGCCGCGCCTGCGGCCAACGGCATGGTCTCCCACAGCACATATGAACTGCTACATAACGAGTCCACAGAGGACGTGGAGGACAGAGAAATGGGTTTGGCCTTTGAGAGCGTGTCTCGCCGAAATGGGGCAATGACTTCCTCGTTGGATCATTAAGGGACCCTCGTGACCAACCATGGCATTGTTGTGGCGTATGAGAACAATAAGACAATCAGCTGTGTGGGAGAAGCGACTCGGACTGACCAGTGGATTGTATTTAAATGTTTAATTTGCCTTACTTTTTGCAGAATATGACCTGGTCATATTAAGTTGCAGTTAAAACTTAATTTCATTCCTCTGTAGCCTTGTAAATAGTTTTTTTTTTCTTTTTTAAAGAAATGTTTTGTTATATCTACATGCATATTAATGCACTGACTTACTTTCTATAAATCAAAATGACGAAAGTTTTAATATATCTTCTATAGCAGGCTCTTCTGACAAGGACATTCAATATGATTTGGGTTTTTTTCGCGATACTTGATTAACAAAAGTTTTTGTTGGGGAGTCATTCTGAACTTTTTTTTTGTAGCGTTTTACATGAAAAGCTCCAAAGAGGAACCAACCGATTTGTTACATATTTATTGAATTAAAATGATTTAAAACAATTGAATCACAAGGCACAATGAATAAATGCTTAACATGACTATGAGCGTTGTTACTTATCAGATTCCTTTAAACTGAGTAGCATGCATGTTCAACATTATAGAAAATACACATTTACTTTAACCCCCCCCCCCCACCACTTAAAATAGGTTTCTGTTCACCCTAAATAATCCACCACTGCAAACCCTTAAATATTCATCTGATAAAACTAATTTCCCTTCCCTGATCTAAAGCTTTCAGCAAGTATAAAAAAAGGAATAGCTCATCCATAAAAGGGGAAATATCTATCATTTCTGATAAGGCACAAGTGAATACAAAAAGAAAAAATCTGACAAAAAAACGTGGCCCCACTTCTTGGCATTTAATGGTCCTTGGCTGCTAAAGACCAAAAGTAAATGAGGAATAATAATTGCAGATGCTGGTGACACTGACAGTGTTTGGAACTCCCCGCTGGTCCGCGGCACCGACGCCTCAGCTGCTGGCTAGTGACTGGTGGATTGGTGGCTGGAAGCATCGGACGTGTTCGACCGGCATGTTCTCCCCATCTCCGGACTTCAGGTACTTGTTCAGGATGGCAAATATCTCGTTGTTGAGGACTTGGAATTTCCGGATTCGCTCAACCATTTTCTTCAGTGGCTAAAGGGAAAGCAGAAAATATGAATTGAGAGAACTGAGAATCTTAACCCCCCCTGGCTTTAGTCTTTCTGTAAAAATGGGCCTTGTACTGAAAAAGTATCAAAACATTTTCTTGGTTCGGCTCTTTCTACAAGGCTTTGTGTTGATGGGCATTAAAGGAATATTTCAACATTTTGTAAAATTAACTTTTTTTGGCTGAAAGTTAGGATGACAAAATTGATACCATTCATGTCTATACGTGTAATTTGAAGCTACAACCAACAGCCGGTTAGCTTAGCATGAAAAAAAAAGGCTTAAGGGGAACTGCAGTCCTGGCTGTGTCTCAAGGTAACAAACTGCTGACCAGCTAATTAACAACTTTTTTCTCTCCTCCATTAAAAAGGCTTGATTATAGGTTTGGCTCCATTGCGTCAAACAGTAGAGTGGTATCTATCAAATGCATGTTAAAGAATGTGGAACTACTCCTTTATCGGTTACCTGTGGGTTTGCTTGAAATTCAGTTGATGGATGTTTTTTACAAAAATTAAACTGCATACTTGATAAGGGATGTTTTCATCTACAGTAGTTGCACCTGACAAGGTGATCAGTGAAATGGTATTACTAAACATTGTCCTGTATTTGTACAGCAGATTAGCAACTAAAGCTACAAAGTGTTTTTGATTTGCTGCCCCCATTTTTATGATTATGATAAGACAATTATATGGCTGCGGGTCCACGTGGAGCCTGGGATGTGTAGAACTGCCATTCCAGATTCGTCAGTGAATATGACAAGACTTGTTTACTCATCACTCCCAACTTACCACACTCTTGATGACCTCGTCCTTGCCGTCGTGTTTCTGCACCTTGAGGAGGTGGTAGCTGAAGTCGAGCACGTCGAAGCGTCTCTGCTGTCCAAGCAGGGCGATGATCATGCAGCCGGCCCAGTGGAGGCCGTCTCCAAAGCACTGCCTGGAAGACACGAGAGGGGAGGCGTTAGCAAAGCTTTGCGATGCTTTAAATCTGCATCTGGCGCGGTATGGATGTGCGCCGTCTGATGCACTCACTCCACTGTGAACTCGTGGGCTCCCACGGGGATGCAGTACACAAACTGCATTGCGCTCCAGAGACGGTGGAACTCCACACACTCGTCCACGTGCATCACGCCATTGCTGGGCAGCGGCCCGCGCCAGATGGGGTCTTCCAGGAAGGCCCGCACGCGCGTGAGGATGACCTCGAACATGGACAGACCGCAGCACAGCCTCTCTTTGGTCAACAGGTCGCCCTCGCGAGCAATGGCTATTTGCTGAAAGAGAGGTGAACGAGAGATGTGTTGGAGGATTCACTTGCCAACACAACTGAGGGTCGCCAGGTTCAACAGATCAGGATCTCGGGCTCTGACAGCAGCTTCCTGTCCTGATTGACTGTACCTGTGGTGTGCCAAGGCGCTCGATGAGTGGAACCATGTGCAGCGCTGTGTATTTGGATTCCAAGCGCTTCATCTTGGCATCCAGACGTTCCCCCTCTGCAAGTGAGGAAAAGATCAGTTAAGTCCTGCCAAGTCTGAAATATATAATTTTTCTTTTTATATCATACTTACTGTTATCCGGTATTCAAAGGCTGATATATAGTCCCCTATTTGCTAAAAGCTAGTGCCCACTTGTTTTAGGGAGCAATTAAGCCTTTCCTTTCCAACATTAAAACTGGAAACTGGTTTTCAGGTTTGGGCTGATCGGTGTGTTTGTTCAGTTACAGGCTTTTCACTCCTCTCATTCTTAACACAGCTACCTCTGTCACTGTGGATGTGTATAGACATCAATATTATATTATCAACAATATATTTTATCTTTCCCAACCGCCATTGTGAACGTTACGAACATCATTTACCTTTCCTTCCGACAGACAACTCAAAACCGTTTCACTTGTAAAATAAACTACATGTTCTTTCTTGTATTCACCTTTGACATGGACTCGGGGAAGAATGTTTTGGAATGGTGCAGCATGCAGCAAATCACACACTTCTTCCTGTGACTGAAAAGAAGATACAATTGAAGTAAAATTGCCAACAGGTAAAAAATACCTATGTGAAAACAAACTTGAATTTCATCCAACATAATACATAATAAAAAAACAGCGTATATACCAGACTCTGTTCGCTCAGCAGACAGAACAGGAGTGCGTTGCCCACTTCCCTCAGGTTCTGGAAGCAAACCGTCTTGAGCTCGGCGTACTCGACGATGTCCTTCAGCTGGTGGTGGAAGAATTCCAGGATGCCTGACGAGAAATTCAGGGTAAAACGATCAAGATCTCCGTCCTCATCGCACGTCTACCACACAAAGCAATCATTCACCACGGCAACGGGGTTCACCCTCCTCAATTATAACAGCACGCTACCGGCCATTTGCACTGGAGGCGTGAACCGCGGGTGCTCTTTAAAATGGCTCGTTGTTAGTGGCTGCACAGCACTTCATGGACATTTTGAGACCGTTTCTTTGTCCCTGCCAGAACAGATCAGAAAACTGACTTGAAATGGCAAAGTCAAAGATATTTGATCATCTTACTGCAGCTAACAGAGATATGGAAGGATTGCATTCGTGTGAATAATGTAAACTAATAGGTCCACTCATTTACCTCTACGCAATGAGTAGATACTACATTTTCACCCACCTGGAGAGCCGTACTCATGGCGAGGAAGTCGGCAGATCTTGGGCATCACCTCCATCAGGGTCTTCACATACTGCATTATGGTGCCCTGGAGCTATGCAAAAAAAGGGGAAAATGGCATTAAGCTGCAGCAAAGTTAAGAGGAAATAACAATATCTTAAACAACAGATTTCCTTTTAACTATTGATTTGGCATCAAATATATTCACAACTAACAAAGACAGCAGAACAGAAGTTTCAGCAGTGAGGTTATGCCTCCGACAAACCGTTACCGCCTCGGCGTCTTACTCACCAGGCTTTTGACAACCTTCAGCAGTTCCTCCATCACCACAGCGATGCCCTGGTAGCCCAGCAGTCGACACATGACCTTGATGTGCGGCGGACCCAGGAAGTTCCTGTAGCAGCTAAATACGCTGCTGTACGCCAGGTTCAAGGTCTGCGTTCAGAGGAGAGACATTGACAGCAACAAAAAAAGTTGAGCTCGGCACTCTGACGCTTGGATTATAACATCGTGTCGTATGGGGGCGAGGATGAACACTTGAATGATAAATGGTAAACAGGAAAGCCACCACTGACTTGTATTCTCTCCATCATTAACAAATGAGCACAGAGTAAATGTGGCTCTTGTGGGTGTATGAACACCTCAAACGTGAAGTGTGAAGCATCTGGCGACATCTAGTGGTACAAGGGCAGATTGCAACTTAACCCCCTCATGCTCCCAAATACAATTGTGGACACAAAAAAAAACCTGTAGAAATGCCATCTATGATGCCAGTGTTTGGTTTGTCCTTTCTTGGCCACTGTAGAAACGTAGCAGTGCAACATTGAGGACCACATGGAAGTTCATTACACACTGGACCTTTAAAGCCTAGCATGCATTAGCGCCCCCTAGGGGTTGAAATGTACAGTGACGTGTACGTGAAATCCCACAATGCATTAAGTATTTAGACAGAATGTTCTTCATCCCATCACATTTACATGTTGACCTTTTAAAGGTGATATAAACCCTGTTCAATATCTTAGTTATCATTATTAGCAGGCTAACTGGTTGCTAATTGGTTGCAGGTATTTGGCAAGTGACAACCCACCGTGACGTCGCCAATATGTTTGTGAACTGCAATTTTGAAGCCTTAACTTTATTTACCATAGACTTCTCAGGAAAATGTTTACTGATGTTATAAATGGAGCGAGAAGTCAAGTTATTTTTTCTCATGGACTTCTATAAACACGGACTTCTTCCTGCAACCAGTGAAGTCGCCGTCTGCTTGTCGTTGGAGAGAATACAGGTTTTTGGCCCTTTCCAGTCTCGGCGACTACCTCCAATTTTATATACAGTCTATGGTGTTGGGTCATATACCAACACATTGGACAGAGTAAATCCTTATCCTCCCGGTCGGTTGGGGGATTCATCATAGGACCAATAATCCATCTACAACATTTTTTTACCAAATTCCGTGACTAGATCCTGCGCCTGACGAAAAGCTCTGAGTGTTGAAGATGCAAAAGGATAAATGTCACTCATTAGATTTGGATATTTTTCATAGATGTGCTTGACGGAGACACCAGTGTCATGGGATGTGCAGCAGCATTAGGAATCATCCTCTGGGGACCACGAATATCCGCAGAAAATGGCACGACTAACCGACCGGCAGTTCAGAGACTTTGAAACTGATGGATCAACCGACTGAACTGCACTCCAGCCCCCTCTCTCCCCTCAAGAACACGCCACTGGATTGTCCTAACACCACGGCATGGACCAAAGTGCTGACCAAGGGGAAATTATTGATTCATATTTCTACAATTTCAATAGATAAACTGGTATGGGGGGAAAATGGGAAAAGAAAACGGTATCAGAGCAGCCAATTTTGAAATATTTTTTTCAAAATGTAAATACAGTGACCCTGTTTTGACACCCACCACGAGAGAATTCAGCTCCCTCTCTCCCCCGTCACGGCAGAAGGTTGAGGCTGGTGCTCTAATCCAGCAGCACTCGTGCTCGTGTGGCAGCAACAGAGACACGCACGCGTGCGCGCACACACTCTTTAGTCTCACTTGGGGCTAAAAACCTACACAGCAGCACCAACGTCGTCAAAGCCCCTGATGCGGTGACAGTGATGATACTCTAGATGCTTATATGACTGGACACCAGCTGCACAGGATAAACCGGAGCAGCAGCAGCTCATGTTGATATGTTCAACACGTGCTGGCAGCGTTTTCCCGGTAAGTCCTTCCACCTTTCATGCTTCGGGTGAATGACAACTGATGATTGACTTTTTAAAAAAAAAGGCTTTATCACTTAGACAAGTAGTTGAATATATGTTTTTTTTAAACTAACTTTAAACCTACTATTCTTAAGAGATTATCCGTGTCTGAAAATGGTACTACTTTCATTTTGTTTCATGATGGCATAGTTAGAAAAATCATTTGAAAATAAGGAAATAAAATTTAAAAAAACATAAGTAGACCATAAACTCTTAATATGCCTAGTTTCCAATAAGTACCACACCCACTCTGCACTAGTGTAAATAGTCCTAGGGAAAATTAACACATTAATTACGTAACACAGCATGTGATAATTATAGTAATTATAATAATAACTCTGCTGATGACTACTGATGGTCTAATTTGGGATTTTCTATGATACATGCATCTGTTTGGGCATTTCTGAACAGAAGGACGAATCTATTTGAGGTCCAGGCCAGGCTGCTAATTTGTTTCACTAGAACGTTTCATTAAATATAACAAATAATGCTGCTATCAAAGCTAAAAACATAGGTCACACAGGTCATCACCGGTCATGTAACAGGTGGCCGACAGCACAGATGAGCCTCTTCACAAATTATACTGCATTTGTGTCATTGGCTGAACATCTGTACATACATTCACCTCCCTCCCACCACTGCAATCAGATAGGTGAGGTCAGGTAGGTGTGAGTGGGTGGCAGTGACATTTTTTCAGAAATTATGTGTAACACTGTGAGCAGGATTCTGACGTCTGTGCCATTACCACAGAAAAGGTGCTGTGTTCACACCAAACAAACACTCTACAATCCTCATGACGATTTCATTTAATGACTCATCTTTCCATCATTTGAATTTTTTCATGTCAGTGTCTTACTGTGTTTATGTCATCTCTCTTTTCCAGTTTGGTTTTAGACTGTGAGCAAACAAAGATTGTAACAACCGAGGAAACACTTCGCTCGTATTATCGCAACAACAACTCCTCCACATGGGGATTGTGGTCTACAACATCTCCACCACCTCCGCCCACGTGAGCTGGCCGCCATCCCCCGGCTGCCTGGACACCTTCTACAGTGTCATGTACGACCCCAACTGGAACAGCCTGCTCATGGGCTACAAGCGCAAGAGTTTCATGCACGAGGAGCGCATCCCCGTCAGTCAGACGAGCACACACCTGGGCAACCTCCTCCCCCAGACCACCTACTTCCTGTGCGTGACGTGTCAGGCTGCCAATCCAGTGCCGGACCAGTGCCAGGTGTTCAGCACTCCGAGTGTGAGCGGGGAGGGTCACGACAGGGCGGGCTGGGAGCTCGCCATGGGCGTCTGGCTGACCTGCTGCATCTTGCTGCTGGTCATCGCCAGCATCCTGCTTTGGGGATGTCTTCACGCCATCTGCTCCCTGCCGGGCCGGGCCGCGGGCGGCTGCCCTGTGGTGACTGACTCCAGCCTCCAAGACACGTCCGGATCTGGACAACTCTACACGCCCCGAAGCAGCATGGACGCCACTAAACATTCCACCATCATGCCACCCCCCCTCCTCTCAGCGCAGACCCCTGGCCACATAATTACCCAAGACCATGGGCTGAGGCACCTCGCTAAGCTGTCTGGCAGTGAGCCAGTGTGAGTCAACTGGATTGAGGTCATCACAGCATTGTTCTGCCTAGACTCAATTGTCACAGTGTTTTCATTTTTTAATAAAAGTGTTTCCACAGTAACAAATAAAATAGAACTGAACCACTTCAAACTTTTCAATGACAAATGTTGTACAAAGACATTGAATAACAATTTATCCAAATTTGTTCAGCTTAATGTTTCTCTTGTAATTCACAAGAAGCTCATGAGGTACTTGATGTGTATGTGTTTGTGATATACATTTAGATCTATGCGTACAAACGTCTGCATTTATTTTGTGTGTGTGTATATTTCAGGACATCTCGCTCATAATGTTTTCCAACAGTTATGTTTGCTCCCACAGATGTTTCTTACAAAGTGTTCAACATGTGGACTCAAAGGAAGTCAGTCAAGTCATGCACTCATGAAATCCTAGAAAAATAAAATGTTCATTCATTTAAAATGATCCTTCATTTTTATGCTTTCTCTGTGGGTGATATAAAATACGAATGTACTGACCTTTGATCCGTACAGATACTGAGGCTGAGCGTTGGGTGGCTTATCTCTTTGGAACTCTTGGGAGAAGGGCAGGATGGTGCGCACGAACCTGAACACACAGAGATTATTCAGTGGATCACCAATAGCATGATCCACCAGCATGTACACAAATAGAGATGGCAGGAGGATAAAAGACACACACACACACACACACACACACACACACACACACACACACACACACACACACACACACACACACACACACACACACACACACACACACACACACACACACACACACACACACACACACACACACACACACACACACACACACACACACACACACACACGGCTGGGTTATTTCCTCAGTCCTCCTGAAGATTGGTTTGCAGCAATATTAAGTTGCACAAACAGTTTTATCACCTGAGAAAAATATGATGAATAAACTACACATTTGACATTAAACATCCGTGGCTTATACAACACCCTTGGAGGCTGTTGCTGCTTATTTTAAAGACCTGCATATGCATCTTTATCATCCACAGATTCAAGGATATTCCCTGTATAGTCCATAGAGCACAATCGTCTGCTGCAATCATTGATTTTTTTTTCCTCCCTTTTACAGCAAACCAAACAGAAGATACTGCACAACATAGTTCAACACTTCCCAAACACCCACAAACACCAACAAACACTCCACAGATAATAATCACAGAGCTGCTCAACAAAATATTAACAGATAACAATTTTGATATAAAATGAGTCCCTTGTAGTTTAAATTGGGGGAAATAGTGAATATTTCCTGGTTTCTTAGTCTTCATTGATCCTAAACTACTTGGGTGTTAGACTGTTGGTCGGACAAAGTCATTCGTTTTAACCTAGATTTTGGGAAATTTAGTTGGCTGCATTTACATTTATGTTTTTTACTTTCACTGATCTTTACCATGTTTTATGTTTATTTCCATTAAGAGAGGTTTATCTGACCCAGAGCAGGAAGTTTACCAATGACAAGTCACTGTGTGTCACCTGTGTTGTATGTAACTAATGATTGATGCAACTACCACAAGAGCATCAGTCAAGATTGCAGCATGTCGCTATGTGCTCATTTTTTAAACTTCTTTTTATTTTTGAAATACAACTGGTTTGATGATCCAGGTAGTGAATTAGCTAAGTAGTAACCACAAGTGCCCTTTAACTGCAGAAAGTAAAGGAGCAGTATTGACTGCAACAGTGGACTGTGACTCAGACAGCGACCGACAGTGCCAAACCTGTTGGTAGAGCCGTTGTAGCAATAGTTGGGCAAGAAGTCGTAGTTGAGCTCCCAGAAGACGTGCAGCGTTATCCTGCCGTAGGGTGCGGACACGTTGTGGTTGGCCTCGCGGAACATGGCATCCATGCTGTCTAGCGTCAGAAACTTACTGAGGAGCTTGTGTGTCATGCGGTTGATGTCCAGAAGACCTTCCAGTTCCTTTAACCATGTAATACACAGAAAAACAGTTCATCACATCAGGGCAAGGACAAACTTTAGATCTTAAAAAGCAAACGTCTGCCTCTATAAACACACAAAAGAGGCAAATAACTAAAATAATCACAGACAGCAGATGTTATTTGGTCACAAAGATTAGAATCAACACACCATGATGGAGGTGAGGTCCTCACTCTCAAAACGATTGATGGCCAGCTCTAGAGACTTTGAGAGGGCAGCGGAAATCCTCTGAGTGATGAGCCTGTTCAGATCAATGGAGCGGCCTAGGAGCTGAGGTTCACAACTGGTTAGTATCAGTAGTGAAGTTCGCAGTACAGAGAGATCAAAATGCAAGAGTGGTGCAGTATGAACCTGGACATGGCGTTGCTTCAGCAG